>NW_027506869.1:2538947-2656447 GCF_052324685.1 Brachyhypopomus gauderio
ACAGCATGTGCACATGTTGGATTGAGGCCCACGGCAGTGTGTTAAGCACAGGCTGACCGCCAGGGGGCGCACTTACGGGTTCCAGTGCTCTTTGGAGATCCGGTACAGGCTGGCAAACATAATGGGCAGGATGACGTTAGAGTTCTCCTCGATGAGACTCATTATGTACTCGTTATTCCAGTAATACAGCGCTCTCTCAGCCACCTGCGCACACACACACACACACACACACACACACACACACACACACACACACACACACACACACACACACACACACACACACACACACACACACACACACACACACACACACACACACACACACACACACACACACGAAAGGGAGTTACGACAGGCTTTACTTGTGCTGCATACTGCCTTTTGAGGGACAGGGACACACACACACACACACACGGTGAGAGTGAACAGGACAGTTGTGAGATGTCTCGCCTGGAAGTGAGGGCTGGAGACACATCTGGAGATCTGCTTGAAGAGTGGCTCCTGGATCTTCACGAACTGTGTGGGCTCGATCACGTCCAAGATCTCCTCCAGCTCCCCGAGGAACATCACCTACACACACAATGACCTCACGTTAACGTATCTCTCAGATTCCCTTCCTGGATGTGCAGCTGCATGCATGGTGGCTACTTCACCTCTTTCTGACTGCATGTCTTTGGCCAGAACTTGAGAAGGCCTCTAATGACCTGAGTGAGAGAGAGAGGGATTAACATTGCCTGTAAGAGGAACCACCATTAGGAATAACGAACACAGACCACTGGTGCTGAAGCAAACTTACTGGTTCTGTTAATGTGGGGTCTTTCTCTAGGAACTGTACAATACAATACGCCAACTGCAAAAACACAAAAGCGAACAAAAACATTACAATCATGAATGAGGAAGACAAACCAATGTGCGCCACACCAGACACTCGTTAAAGGGCTGCTGGGGTGTTTAAACTGCTCCCGAGTCCCTTTTGGGTTGGGGGACAAGTGGTGATCGCTGGAGTTCACACGAGCAGTCGTGCTCCACAGGTGTGAAACCAGCATGAATCACCATGAAACGAGGCAGGACGACCTGTGTTACTGGAGTTCACCCTCACACTGGAGACCCCGCACACGGAGGGGTCATTCACACTCACACTGGAGACCCCCAGACAGAGGGGTCATTCACCCTCACACTGGAGACCCCCCACACGGAAGGGTCATTCACCCTCACACTGGAGACCCCCCACACGGAGGGGTCATTCACCCTCACACTGGAGACCCCCCACACGGAGGGGTCATTCACCCTCACACTGGAGACCCCCAGACAGAGGGGTCATTCACCCTCACACTGGAGACCCCCAGACAGAGGTCTCATTCACGTGTGGAAACAAGAACACATGCGGTGTATTTTCTAAGTCCTTCCTGTTTGTGACATTGGTGGATTCTGTGTATTCAGCAGATTGTGCACCCACCCACCCACCCACACACCCACACCCACACACACCCCCACACCCACCCACACCCACACCCACACACACACACACACACACACACACACACACACACACACACACACACACACACACACCATTTCGTACCTGGGCGTGGAAGAGGGAGAGACTCCTGACTGTGTGTAGAGGAATCAACACTTTCACCAGGAACTGCTTGTGTTCCGCTTTCAGAGGTAAAGCGAAGCCGTTGATAATGCTGTGTAGCAAAGAGAACAAACAGCACACGTGTGTGGCAGAGAGAACAAACAGCACACGTGTGTAGCAGAGAGAACAAACAGCACACGTGTGTAGCAAAGAGAACAAACAGCACACGTGTGTAGCAAAGAGAACAAACAGCACACGTGTGTAGCAAAGAGAACAAACAGCACACGTGTGTAGCAGAGAGAACAAACAGCACACGTGTGTAGCAGAGAGAACAAACAGCACACGTGTGTAGCAGAGAGAACAAACAGCACACGTGTGTAGCAGAGAGAGTCACAGCACACGTGTGTGGCAGGGAGGAGCATACAGCACACGTGTATAACAAAGAGAACAAACAGCACACACGTAGCATAGAGTCACAGCACACGTGCAGCAGGGAGATACAGAGCACACGCATGTAGCAGAGAGAACAAACACCACACGTGTGTAACAGGGAGGAGAGACACAGCACACGCGTGTTAGATACCAAACCTCATTCTCACCACAGCAGCACCCAGCAGGTGGTATCACCTGGAGAACATACCTGCCCAAAATCTCCAACAACTCCGCTACTCCGTTGAAATGTTCAGTTTCATAAACAAAACTAGAAAGAGGACAGAGCACGAGTCAGTAGGACGTTTCTTTGTTTTTACTAGAATAAAACTGAAGAGCAGCTGCGCTAAACACACAGTTAACCTGCACCAGCAACCTCTCACCGTAGAAAAATATTATTTATCTGTTTTCGTATAAAAGCCCTCAGCCCCAGGAATTTTCCATAGATTCTGTGTAAGACGGTCTTCAGGTAATCTCTCTCCCTCGGGTCCTCGCTGTCAAACAGTTCCAGCAGCTTGAGTGGGCGGGGACGGGGGCGGGGACAGCAGCCAAACACACGCCCACCAGGAATGGGAGGCGGCACGGAGCAAGAAACGAAACCCAGTGAGAACAAAATAGCGCAGAGTACATTTGTGTGTGTGTGTGTGTTTGTGTGTGTGTGTGCTTGTGTGGAGTTCGGATGCTCTCTAATAAATATAGTACACACCTGAAGGACGAATTTCTGGTCAATATACTTTTTGGCAATGCTGGGCTGGAACTCTTGACTCTCCAAAAAACGAATGAAGAACTCATAGACCAGCTGTGTGTGTGAGAGAAAGAGAGAGAAAGAGTGTTCAGTTGTATTCAGTAATTAGTGAAGGAAAGGACAGGAGTGGGTCAATGGGTCAAAGGTCAACTAGGGCCCATGTCAGGGGCTAATTTTCCCAGCAGAGGGCACTGCAGTCACTGAGAACAAACCAAAGTGTTTATTCCAGTACATTTATTCCTCTCCGGGATACATCTTTATAAGAAAGGCTTGTTGAGTCTGACTCTCTCATCTCTTATCTACACACCCCAGAACTGGTTTCAGCACAGCACTGATCCGAGTTGCCATAGCAGACAGACCCCAGAACTCATGTGCACGTGATATAACTCATATCTGGTGCTGTACACCCTTCCAAAAGTGCATGAAGAGGTGAAGGAGATTACTGTGAGTAAATAAAGTCAAAACGGGCGGTGTGCCTGCCCCCTGGTGGAGAGCAGGAGCTTAGCGGGCCGAGTGCCATGACGAGGGCAATCCCAGTGCCTTCCACACTCCGACAGCCAAGTCACTACAGGCATCCCACGCTCTTCTGGCAAGACAGAAACATACACACACACACACACACACTGAATACCTGTAAGTGAGGCCATGAAGCCTCTAATGTGGGTTCGTCCTCCTCTGGGTCGAATTCATTACTGTCGCTGGGTGGAAGGGTCCGGAATATGTTGTAGGACACCTGAGACAGAGAAACAGGGAACGATTGACAGACGGGGGGGAGGGGAGAGAGAGAGAGAGAGAGGATTGCCTTACTAAGAAATTCACTTTTTTTTTATTTTTTTAACTGATCGTTTTGAATATGATGCTGAGGAAGGGGGTGTGGTCTCTCACCATCTTCACCACCTCGGGGTAGGCCTGCTCCGTCAGGTAGCCCCGGCTCACCGTGACGTAGTCCACCAGCTCGTTGAGGGTGGAGCGCTTGTACTCCTTCATCTTGAGGTCGGACAGCGTGTCCATGAAGTCGAACAGCGTGCAGCACTGACGAAGCTTCTTCAGGAACAAGTCCGGCTGCTCGGGGGCGGGGACGTCTGGGGAGACACGCCCACAGACACGCCCACGGTTAACACGACCACCAGAGACAAGCTTGTGCGACACGTCGGGATTCTTTTATATTAAATAAAGAACAAGGGAAACATGGCCGTCGTGAAGGAGTCATGTCCAATGTGGTGAGAAAGACAGTGAAGCGATAAAGTGCCGTGATTGGTTCAGCCCCAGTGATGGGCGGGGTTAATGTAACTGAACTGCTGGGATGAACCGCATCACTGTGTCTTCATCATCCTCTTCAGCAAGATCAAGAGTCAGGTGCCTTTAGCATCAGTGGAAACATGTCTGACTCGTGCACGCGCACACACACACACACACACACACACACACACACACACACACACACACACACACACACACACACACACACACACACACACACACACACACACACACACACACGAGTGTGAATGAGCACAAGTGTGAATGAGCACACACACATACAGGCATGTGCAGTCATACACATATGCACACACCCATATACACAGATCTGACAATGCACAAATGCATGTGTGCGCACACAAATAAACACACACACCCCACTTGTGTTCACAGACTTGAGTGAGCCGTTTCAGACATACTGCTACAGCCAATCAGATCCATGCACCTGACGCCTATTCCAACACATTCAGATGTTAACACTAAGAAGTTAATTCCCCAGTTCTGGGCAGACACACCTCTAGGAACAGTATGTACCCCACACACACGGGAAACCCCCCGTCTGTAACTGGAGTAGACATGAATTCGGTTTACTGCAGGGGAATATGTCTTTGGTGTGGAACACACACACACACACACACACACACACACACACACACACACACACACACACACACACACACACTGAGGATGAAATAAGGGAAAAGTGAAATAAGTGTGCTTTTAAAGACAATAAAGCGTGTGAGTGAATTCTTATGGAAGACGACCAGCGTTCTGGGCATTTAAGTGAGTGACGGGTCCTCACAGACACACGAGAAGGGCGGAGGCATGTGGGGGGGGGGGGGGGGGGGGGGGGGCAGAGAAATGTTCCAACAGGTGGAGTGTGAGAAGGGGATGCACCGCCCGTGTACCCCACACACGCTCGCTCTCTCTCTCACACACACACACACACACGCTCTCTCTCACACACACACGCGCGCACGCACGCTCTCTCTCTCACACACACACACACACACACACACACACACACACACACCCCCACCTCATGGGTAATAACATACGTTTATATAGCCTACACAGCCATACACATAACAACTCCACTTTCACCAATCCGATACAGTTGAATGGAATTATTGGACCGAAACAATATCAACAATTTGTTGTTTACCTTTTAAGTGAACGCAGACCTTAACCTGCATGTTGGAAAAGATCAGAGATCTGGGAACCGTATTCATTTATTTATTATATGCCAGAGATGCTGATATGACCTCCGTTTCCTGGACAGGAACACTGGAGCAGCTGGCCGGTCTCCCGCTGTGAGGTAACCAGAGGTGTCAATTCCAGGTTCAGAAAGTAAAAGTCCTCACCAGGATTTTGCTCAGGCTTCCTGGATTGTGTTGATTCCATTCATTTTACCCGGCTGGCACTAGAAAATCCAGCAACTTGAGAAAAATCCTGGGAAGGAGTTTTACTTTCTGAACCTGGAACGTCCATCTCTGGAGGCAACGGTGTGAATGTTCTCCTCCTCCCAGCCTGTGTGAGGACCAGCATCTCAGCTCCTGTCACGAACACAGCCCATTTGATGGAAGAAGCTAAAGGCCATAAACTAACCACCATTTCCACATTCTTGAAGCACTAATAGTTCCAGACTTTCTAATTCTCCAAGCCCTTACCAAACACCAGTCAACAGAACCCAACCCACCACGCTGACCAACCCCTGACCACAAGAGCAACTCAACCCCCTCCACGAGAGTGACTCAACCCCTCCGGCCCAATAAGGAGTCCGCTGCTCGTCTGCAGGTCTGCAGAAACTTGGACCAAACAGTACGCGTCCAAACATCTTAAGGCATAAACACCCAGACAACCTGCTTGCACCCAGATCAGTTCCTCCTTTAATTCCTGCACAACATCATGACTAGAGTTGCGCTTGTGAACGACGGACAAGTGTGCACACATCCGACGTGCTCCGTGTTGGGATGCAGAGCAGGTCGTGAGCGTGGTGTTGCGGTCTGGATGCCCGGAGGCCATGTTTGTGGGTGGGAGACACACAGAGATTCACTCCTTCGATTTGAAATGATCAACTAATGACAACCGATTCCCCGTCAACTACACCTAGAGCCGGGGGCCGACCTCGACCTCGCGAAAGCACACCGCACGGCCCACGGGGTGCAACGGACACGCCGTGGCGACCCAGCCTGCCCGACGACAGGCGGGCGGAGCCAAAACGGGGTCCGGGGAGGCAAACGGGCAGCCGGCGCTTTGGCCCCGCCCCCCTGGCTCCCCTCCCCCCTCCCCCTCACCTCAGCCACTCTTCCCCGGGGTCCTCGTCTACCTCGTCCTCTCGCTGTGCCGCGGGGGCGAAGGACAGTCCGTCCACCGATGGAGCGCTGGAAGGCTTCGAGCCCTGGCGCACGCTGGCCGTGTGGACGAGGGACAGAGCGTCGGCTCGTGGACGGGACCGAGGTCTGGATCGTGTTACCGGTGAGGGGGAGGGGTGGAGGAGTCAGGGGCAGTGGGGGGGGGGGGGGGGGGGGGGGGGGGGTAGCGCTGAGGCTACAGACACTGTGGGTGCCGAGAGGGGATTGGCTGAAAGAGGATCCGCCCCCCCCAGAACCCAGCAGCCCCCCCCCCCAACCTTCTTTATTCATGTCTATTTTCTGCCCTCCACTGGAAAAACTTACCCCCGGTGTGACTGGCAACACTACACGGACCTCCCATGCCCCTCCACAAGGAGATGGCACACGAGAGAGAGAGAGAGAGAGAGAGAGAGAGAGAGAGGTCCTAGGAGAAACCATAACAACACATGACACTTCATATGCAAATTTGGCTTTGCCAATCAAACAGCTGGTTGTCAGAAGCCCCGCCCAGATGGGGTCATCTGGTTCCTACAGCCAACAGTAAGGTGCCCCACACTAATAGCAACCTGGTCCAACAACAGCTGTCAACACGGACTGGACAAGAACTGAGCTCGGTTGAGACAACACGAATGTGTCGGGCTCATTCTGACACCTTAGGTAATACAGACTCTCAGAGGAACATGTGGACACTAACGCATGTATGATCTAGCGCTCCCCCTACTGGACATTATGTGCGAAGCCACTGGAAATTATGGTCACCCAGCAACAAACCTGCATGGAAGCCAACTCCATTTGTACACGTGCTAGAACCTTGTCTGGCTTTGCCAACGTTATGTAGAGTTCTGAATAATACAACATAATTATAATACAAAAATAACGACTGAATGATCAAAGAAACAGTCAACTCAAATACTCTCTCACACACACACAGACACACACACACACACAGTTAAAGGTCACGGGGGGGGGCTGTAAGACCATATGTGGCTGTAAGACCATATGTGAGGTGACAAGCATCTTAAAGTGGTCTTTGCTGTCCTCTCTACCCATAATCCTCAGCAGCTGCAGAGGGGGGTCCTAGGTGAAACATTGATGATGCAAAGCAAAGATTTGGCAGTGTTGTGGAAAGCGCCTGTTCCAAGACCGTTGTGTGTTGTGAGTGTGTGCAGGTAGGAGTGTGTGGTTAGGGGACCTTTTTAAACACACACATTGACAAAGGCTTTCAAAGCTTTTGGAGAAACACCCGATCAAAGACCCCACTTAAACATTCTTAGTTGAAAAGCAACAAATATTGGTGAGTCGAAGGGAGTAAAATTAACGCTGCCCTTTCGGGGGGAGGGACTGCATTAATGTGTCCCACATCAATCACCGCGACAGCCAACCAATCACGGACATCCGTGTGTTCACTTCTGCTGTCTAGGGCAACAGCGGCCGGTGTGAGGCCTGCAAAAGAGGTGGTGTCGCACGGTTGCCACGGAAGCACCTGCACACCGCACACACACACGGTTGCTAGGTGCCGTATGAGGGGAGAGCTAGCCAGACAGTCAGCGGGGGTCTCTGCCTAGCAAAACAATAAATAATGGGGGCTGTCACAGATATATTAAAAAGAGGGAGTGTGTGTGTGTGTGTGTGTTACCTTTGAGGAGCGGGAGGGGGGTGAGCTCGATGGGTTTGCCCTGGGAGCGGAACTGGGAGGAACTCTGGGAGCGTTTCTGTTTGGCCTTCCTGACAGACTTTCGGGAGAACCCGTCCACTCTGTCCACTGACGGAGGCGTGGTAGCTGCTGAGGACATAGCCCTGGAACACACACACACACACACACACACACACACACACACACACACACACACACACACACACACACACACACACACTCATTAAGACCCACCAAGGCCACAGCGATAAAACACACAGACATAATTAACGCAGGACATACCAAGAACATAACTCCAACACACACACAGTTTGGCACTCTAACCACAATAAATGGAAATTAAAAACATGTTTAAAAAGTTTGTCGAAGCAGGACCTGACGAATCTCCTTGCATCAAAGTGTGGACTCATCCACACCAGCCTGTCAACATGACGCTCTGCTCAAACGTGCTGAATTGTGACTGGTCTGTGACCAGCTGGTGACCTCTGAGATGAATGAGCTTTGGTGACATGTAAGTAACCAAGCAGACCACCACATGCATTGATACTGCGTGATGGCTCAATGGTGCCACCTAGCCAAATAACCTTGAACTACCACGATAATATGATTACTGGCATTCAAGTTCATTGGCTATAAAGCATCACTGCAAATCTTACAGCTGTCAACATCACGAGTTTTATATCACGCACACACACACACACACACACACACACACACACACACACACACACGCGCGCGCGCCTGGGAACACCCAGCCCTTGGTTCCTTGCTCAGTTGAACTGGTTTCCTGTTCAAACCCGATCACTTCCTGTTGAGCGGTGGTTGCTCTCGCTGGTTTAAACCTTGCCCCCATCCTTTCGCATGCACACGGCCCCTTGTGCAAGAGTGAGTGACAGGTAGGTCTCATCTCAGGTAGTGCATATCTGATGGATGAGCTTTAATGCCACTCGTTTTTGTGGCTTGCTTAGATGTTTTTTTTTTTCGTGAACAAGGCAGACTCCGTGTAACCCGAGGGATAAACATTACGACTCCGACGAAAGCAATTACCAAGCTAATAATCAGAGCCGTGAGCGTGTTATTTTAGTGGGCGGCTGGAAGAAAAAAAAAACAAAACAAAAAAAAAAAAAAAAAAAAAACAAACCTACGCTTGTATTATGCATGCGACACGTTACACACTCGGTGTGCAACACTGCACTCACTCGACCTCAGAAAACACCACAACGCAATGGAAATAATCCACTACCAGAATGCTAATTCTAAAAGATTAACTAAATTAATCATGTAATAGAAAGTCAAGAATTTTAGCACCAATCAAAAATGTACCAAAATCACTAGTATTTTTTGACTTGGGCTTTATAGTTCAAAAGAGACAAAGCAGGTATAACTGTGACCTGGTCGGCTATGTCAGCGGCAGAGGACAGTGGTTGGGAGTGGAAGTGGGGGGGGGGGTTAAAGGTGCAGGGTTAAAGGTCAGGGCCACAGCGCTCCTGTACCACATGTGCAAGTGAAGCGTCCTCCCCGATTAAAGGAGGGTAAGTCTGCCAGTAGTCAGCCAAAGATCAACACAAACCAAGACACTTGCGAGGCATTTTCCTTTGGGTTGCTAGCAGACGTTCAAATCTTTGCCATCCTTCTGAATGTCTGCGTATGATGTGTAGATCTGGAGCTGTCCAAATGTGCCCAGATACACACCCCACCATCAGCTAACCACTGCTGCTCGACGCTAATCCTATTCAGATTGAAAATGTAGTTCATACATCATCCAGACTCGAAGTACGTGGTTTCAAATCTACTTAATCAGGACAACCAAGTGAGATCTGAGAAATGAAAAAATGATTCCCTCATACTATAGCCCAGTGTTTCATGCCCAAGTGCATTATTATTATTATTATGACTAAATGAATTATGACTGACTAATTGTATTATGTCTAGGTGTATTATGACTAGATGCATTGTATCTAGGTGCATTATGACTCTGCATTTTATTTCTATGTGTACAATGTCTACATGTATTATGTATAGGTGTATTGTGTCTGGGTGAACGAGATGTTTGCACATTGGCTTATCCATTTGTTAACCATGTTACCAAGTACATTTGCATGTGATTCTTCACAACTGCGCATCCTGGTTTGTATAGTCTTTGAATAAAGACAAGGTTTTTGAATAACAAACTTCATCACAAACCCCATGTGGGAACACTAGTTTGCTAACCTTACAATCGGGCTTGATCAGCTGCTGAGGGCGGAGGAAATGCTTTAAAAAGAAGCGTCAAACGTTACATCAATCACTTTATGCACTGATTATCTTTCCAGTTAGAAGAGCAGAAGAGAGACCATGAGTGTGTGCAACTGTAGAAAGGACTCTTATTATGTCTTTTATGGTGATGTCATACCCTTCCAAACCCCACGATGCCACTTGGTGGAAAACGCATCTTAAATTCAATCTGGATACATGCCAACGTCGACCGGCACGATCACGTCACGTGATGAAGGCTAGCGCGAGGCCAAAAGGCCGCCTCCGCGTCTGCACACGTCTCGGGTTCCACGGGGACGCCCGGTTCCATGGGCTTTCCCCAGAACCGAACACGCCCACATCCAAGCGAGATCCGCCGTCGTTGCTCAACGGCGAGCACGTCACGTGTTTACGGCCTGGACGTGATACGACGTCACGCTTAAGGACCCAAGTTGTGGTGCCGTTACAACCAATTCGCTGGGTGACAAAAACGGAGGGAAAAAAAAAAGAACCCGGTTGGCTCCTCCTTTGCTTTTTGATCGTTGCCCGAACGGCCATCACTGGGTAGGATTAACTGATAGACACGCCTCGGGACGGGCTGACATGTAGCGATAGCTATGAATACAGGAGCTTCTACCACCTGGACACCATGACAACTTCCTATTTCCAAAACCTATGGGCAGAGGCTCCAACGTCCACTTGTGTTAAACATGTTTGCTTCACTTCAGTTCTCTGCACCCAAGACACATTCCCTGCACTCCTATAAATATGAATAGAGAACAGATGGGTCGTGCAAGACGAGCACGTGGAGGTCGACGGGGCTTGCTCCAGTCGCACAAGTGTTCACAAGTGTCATGTGGACAGAACAACTCACTAAGGGTGGCGTTTTGCCACCATTCATTCAGCCGTAGCACGATGACACGCCTCACTCAGGTACACATTCAAACAGTCAACAGTCAATCCCCAACGATCAAGACATGTAACCACCAGGAGGCTTATTCGTTGGTGAGGTTACTTGTTTTTTAGACAAGGCAAAATAACAACAAAAACTACTTGCAAACTCTAATGGTGACTAAAGTGACAACTTTAGTTTTCAGACAAATGTTCATTTGTGTGTTCTGGACTGCACTTCCTCTTCTGGGGAGATATTTGTGCATTTATTGCATCTTCCTTGGTTTAAACATCAAGTCGTCATCATTAACGATATCATTAAACCAAATCAGTCCAAAATGTAACCACGTGATTTAAAAGAATAGTCCCATGCGCATGCAAGCAAAAATGAAGTCACACGTCTTTTGTGTGGATAAACAGCGTGTTAAAGTGCTTGTCCTCCGAAGAACCGCTCCTAGCAGGCTGATGCAAGGACAATGAGGCATTATGAGGAACATAAGGAACCAGACTGTTCACCAACATCACAGCACTGTACAGTAACGCCGTCCCCTGTGCGGACCTTCAGATCCCTACAGAAAATGTAGTCAGGCATTTCAGAGCAAGCAAGCAGCAAACTCTGCTCTGAATATTCAAAAACTCTGAAGGACTCAAATGAATAAATTAAAAAACTACATTTCTAGTGCACGAGAACCTCAATTTTTACTAAAAGCTCTCCAAAACATGCTGATGTGCAGAACAGAGCAGTTTCATGTGAACAAAACGCAGGACTGCTCATGACAGAAGTGTTGGCAAGAGAGGAATAATTGCACTTAAAGGAGCTTTTAGCTGCAGTCTGCAATATTTTGCGGTTGTCACCAAGCCAACGCAACACGCAACGACAGCGAGCGATTTCTTCGCCAAATAGGCGTAATTAGCTAATTGACCTACAGCAGACTTATAAACCCACACAAGCCTTCTGTAAGCTA
The DNA here is from genome assembly GCF_052324685.1 of Brachyhypopomus gauderio. Taxonomy (NCBI): domain Eukaryota; kingdom Metazoa; phylum Chordata; class Actinopteri; order Gymnotiformes; family Hypopomidae; genus Brachyhypopomus; species Brachyhypopomus gauderio. Next base: position 2,551,060 of record NW_027506869.1, read on the forward strand.
AAAAACGACCCGATACGGAGCCCCTGCACCCCGAGAGCTTCGGCCCGACCCAAACCCAACCTGACCCCCTACACACCGAGCCAGGTCGAAGTTGGGCTCTGGCCTACGACCGACATTAGCATCCGAGACCGGGGGGAAGCGCACACAACCCGGCCACACCAACATTACAACCGGGGGAATGAGATTATTAGCGTGGTAGACCAGGTCCAGTCGGACACGACCAGACACACCGACCGGTTCAGACAAAGTTCGGGGTCTTTGGTTGTACGAGTTAAGCTAAGACATGCAAAGCTAAGACATGCTAAGCTAAGACATGCTATGCTAAGCTATGCTAATACATGCTAAGCTAAGCTAACTTTTTGCGTGTAATTGATTAACCAGCAAACTTACAACTAACTTGCTAGTTGAATTTTACTCACCGACTCGCTTCAAAACAAGACCAGTCCACAAAATGAAGAGATAAACCCCCGTCCCATCCTCCTCTGTGTGTTATTGGGGGGACAGACACTAGCTAGCCGGCTAAGACCCCCGCGCGACGCGCCGTAGCCGCGCTGCTAACAGCTAGCAGTTAGCTTAGCAACCCTGCAGCCAGCAACGAAAGCGAACGAAAATCAGCGACACGTCCACCGTCTTTACCTTAATCCCGTGTCTCGGGGGGACGAAGCTGGGGTTAGCGGGGTGTTGAGTGGTCTTGTGTCCGCACGTAGGAGCGCTCCCGGCGCCGCCGAGCTGGGCCGTGGAAACAGCGGCGCGGCTGAACCAGACGCAGCGTCGCGGCCTTTACAACTGCCAAACCCCGCCGCGGTCTTTACTCGAGCGATCCGCCGCGTCCCATCAACGGAAGGAGGCGCAGCTACGACGAACGCATCGCCCGGTCGTGGGTAAAATCGTGTCCCCTGTGGCGCGCCCCGTGTTTTCTGGTGATTTTCGCTCTTTTTTGCGTGTAATTTCGGGGCGATCTCCGCTCACCCTATTGTCAACATCACTGGGCTGCGTCCATGGCACACATAACACAGACGAGCTCCGGGGGGCGGGTCGCGCCGGGTCTGGCTGCCCCGCTGCTGATTGGTGGAGTTTTGAAGACTCTTCGCGCTATCATTGGACAATGTTGCCGTCAATCCACCGGCGAACGCAAGAACGAAAAAAGTAAGGTGAAAATAGGTTGGCGAGGATACTGGGTAGTAGCTGTCAAGGCTGGAGACTGAACGTGTACCCCCCATAACATGGAATTAGGTTATATTCACATGTGGTGAACCACCACCAACGCTGTACTGTAAACTTGTGTGTTTCGACACAATAACGCTTTGTTGTTCAATACGAACTCCTCAGATTTGTTTCCACACCAATACCATATTTGGGTGCACAGAAACACGAAAGAGTTTAAAATGAATGCACAGGTGTACGTTTGACCCCAGTAACCTGTTTACTGACACAAATTATGTGTGTTTTACACATTCCCACTGTTCCTTCAGTTATTCGAGCCTACTCACTTTTGGCTTAAGATATATAAAAAAAAGAAAGAAGGTGTCGTGGAAATTCTGCATTTCTATCACAGAAGGCTTTTGAAACAGGTTTCTCTGTTAAGCAGATTGCCTACTTAATCTAAATCTTAAATCTAAAAATGTGGTTAATGTTACGGTCACCACAATCAGAATCCGTCTGGTTGTGAGATGATGAGATGAAATTCAGCTGTATATAAATGCCAACCTCATCACCGTTTCTAACAAAGAGGTTTCCCTGAGTCCACCATCTCCTCTGCTTGGATGCAAACACAGAAAAACAGACATTCTGCTATTGCCCCTACTCCCAAATATCCAGATTGTCCAGTTTTTCACTGATGGTTGAGCTGTCAGGTCTGTGCAAACTGCTAGGTTTCTTCATGTTATTCTTGACACCGCATGCTCATTTGAACTAAATCCATCTTTTCTTCGCCTGATTCTCAACATTAACAATTCATAAACTCTAGTTCATGCCTTTATCAGCTCTCCTATTGATTATTCCAATACTCCATCAGTGCACTTGCTAAAATACAGAATAAACACCAACATTTTCAAAACTCAGCTGCTAGAGTTCTCTCAAACAAACACACTCTATGTCCTCAGTACTATTCCTGTCCATCAGCTGCAATGCTTACTAGTCTTCCGGTTCAGTCCAAATTACAGCAAGTCCTTCACGGTCATCTTTCTGAACTTCTCCACCTGTACAGCCCATCTCAGACTTCATGCTCAGGGGCTCTGGCTGTATCTGGGTTTTCAGTTCCAGAAGCACAGGACTCTTAACTGACATGTTTCTCAGGGATGAATGAAGACAAGTCTGGGACTGAATATGCTACTGAAAATTCGTGAGAGATCTTTAGATCTTTTATTTCTAAAAGATTCTACCATCGTGCATCAAAACATTGTTTTGCATAGCCGACTCACCTGATCCCCAAATATCTGTGCTACAAGCATAAGGAAGCAGTACGTGTACTATTAATTTTTGAACATGTTACAGGTAATGGAATCAAATCAAATATATTTATATCAAATCAAATATATTTGTATAGCACTTTTCACAACACATGTTGTCACAAAGCACTTTACAGGATTTACAAGGTTAACAACACTATGGGTCCAAATCCCTAAAATGAAAAAATGGGTCCAAATCCCTAAAATGAAAGTTTCATCACTATGTTGGCCAGATATTTAAACTGGTAGATTTAAAGCATCACCCAATCTGAACGTCTGTTTGAAGTCAGCATCACTGCAGACAATGATGCTATACACCGCTAGTTTCAGTTTCCACAAAAGAGTGGATACATTTTCATCCTGATGAATCACCTCATTAGCACGGTCCAACACAAAATAAACAACTTTGGTCAAATAATGCTGTCCGAACTTTAATCGTACAATCATTGGTTCACCACAGTGTTTTTGATATATTTTGCAAAGCAATATGACCACAGTGTGTACAGGTGGCTGAATCATTCCAGCTCCTCCATGGCCCTGTCCTGCATAGGCCCGTCCTGCATGGGCCCGTCCTGCAGTTGCTTTGTTTTGTTCATGCGGGATGTGTAAGAGGAAGTAAGGGGGTCCTGTGCCCTGGCGGGCAGCCACACTGACACACACTGCTAGGTGTGACAGAAGAGCTCGGAGACACTTCTGTACTGGAGAACATGCCCGGTTCTTGTATTTCTGAGATCAGGAAGTTTGCTTTACATAATACCAGCTTGTTAAGAGACCAACTCATGTTCCTGGTGGCTGGTAGAGGTGAAACATAGTAAACTATTGTACATATGTGTATAGCTTGTGAAAATATTTCACTCTTTACAACAAAACTGTAAAATCCTAAAATTGTAAACTGTTAAAATCTGAGTTTTTTACAGAAAACAGATACAACACCAACTGCCTCCATTAATGTCTTGGTGATCATGCAGTCCGTTTTTTGTTGACAAACTTTCTGTGCGCTTTTGTTTTAAGCTGCATGGATGAGACGCTTTTAGAAGTCTCTCTCTTCCCTACGCTGAGCTCATCTGATCCCGCCTTCCACTGCAGCAGTTGGCCGTCCTCCCCGCCCGTCAACAAGGCTCCGCCCACGGCGTCCCACTGGAAGCACCTCACCGTCGCCGAATGCCCTCCTCTCAGTGACTTCATCAGCCTCAGGTCACTCCCCCTGCAGTCCAGGAGGTGGAGCTCTCCAGTGTTGGCTCCACCCAGTAGGAGGAGACAACCTGCCTCTTCCAGCCAAGTTCCTCCCACAAAGTAGTCCAGCGACGCCCCTTCAGGGAGAGGGACGAGGGTTCTTGCATCAGGCGAACTAAGCAGGGTATAGGGGTGGTCACTGTCCAGCTGGGCCAAGTCCCACAGATGGACGCCTTCATCATGACTCAGACACAAAAGGTGGTCGAGATTTTTACCTGTCAGTCAGAGGAAGAAAAACTAATGTTGTTTGTGCAGTGCAATTTACAGACAAATCATGTCATAGGTCACATAATGAATATCTTAAAGATAAACATTGGTAGCAGAATCTGATGCTTTTCACTTCTCCCTGCTCTTGTTCTAGGTGTAGATTCAGAAGTGGACTGACTGCGTATCCAGGTGTTATGACCAAATCTTGCCTTAAATGGATGTGAAGCACCTACCTGACCAGCAGAGGGCACTAGCGGACGAGCCGCAGTTACAGGTAGTGAGGAGGGCATCGTCCTCCGTCCCCAAGCTCAGATCGAACACGTTCACCAGGCCGTCGGTGGCCCCGGACGCCAACCTGTCCGCCTGCGTGGGGTGGAAGCGCACGACCGTGACGTCATCACTGTGCGACTCCGAGTACACACCCAGCAGGCGTTCGCGCTCACCGCCGGCCTCGTGGGCGGGGCCAGCCATGCGCACGTCCCAGAACACCAGGAAGCTGTCCTCGCCCACCTGCTCCGTGCCCGCGCACACCACGCCCCCGTTGCAGCTCACGTCAAAGGAGCAATAGGAATGTTCCGGATCGCTCCGGAACACCCGCACGGGGGCGGATCCGGGCCGGCGTGCATCCCAGGAGCACAGCGTCCCGTCGGCAGAGCCCGTGAGGAGGAGGTCAGGGGAAGACGGCGAGAAACGCACCCCGAACACGGTCCCTTCGTGGCCCCGATACTCTCCACAGGTGCGGAGAGTCTCTCTGCTGTGCAGACGCACTGACCGACTGGAACAGCACGCAGCTAGCAGCTCGGAGCTAGAAGCCCCGCCGCAGACGTCTTGTAGCGCCAAGTCCAACACGTAAGAGGGCTCGACTGGCCGCAGGCATCTGGCGACGGAGAGGGCCCTAAAGACGTCTTCCACGGAACCCATGACACTGGGCGGTGACTCTGGGGAAGGAAAGGTGAAACACACTCTCCGTTAGGTCAAACCCAGTACCAAAGGGAATCACAGGGACTTACACTGGACATACAGTGAAGCACACGTGAAGAGAAACGTGTGCTTCATTGAACAGGGGAAGAGGTGTGAATTAAATTAACTTGTTCATTTACAATAATCATCATCATTAGTATTCAATTGTTTAATAGTGTGTGTACAGATATTATTGCATCTTTTCCCTTAAAACTGGTAAATCAATCACTACATTTTTCTAAAGTTTGGACTTTATCACATGATCTAAATATATTTAAATGTGTTTTTATTTACTCACTGATTCATTTATTTTGTAAACAGTGTAGTCAGGGACTGGCTCACTGTGGCTCAAAGCGGGACATGACAGTTTGCCAAACTGTTATACAAACTATTCTTTCAAAACCCGTAATCCGTCCACCAACGTGCCACAGGTAAGTTATGGTGACTAGGCTGCGTGTGCCAACTAGTTAGATAGCTAACGTTAGCATTTAATACGGTATCTCCTTAAATTACTCAATGTCGTTTTCGCGAAAAGAATATTAAGAATATTTAGACAGCTACAAACTGCTAAACAGCAAGAACCTACCTTCACGGTCCCCGCAACAGGCTAGTGAGCTCTTGTTCAGACTCGTCTGTCAAGCCCCTCACGCGTTTTTCATTCCGTGTGCAACACCATAAAATGTTCGTTGTGAAACACGAACGACTGCAAAAACAGTTCCGGACTGTTTCCACTGCTGTGGGTGCGTGGTGCTGTTGAACGTGCCCCCGTGAAGGATTAGTAGTGCTGGTAGTTCGACCCAAGAAGACTATATTGTATTTTCTACCTTTATCTAAGGCATTAATGTTGATACGATTCCGAAAAGTACAAATTAACAGTTGTTTTTTGCTCTTATGTGGGCTATATAAAGCGGTTATTACCGATTCTTGTTAAGACAGAAGAAACAGAATCAGGATTTTTGCAACGTTTATCTACTTGTTCCTGGAGGACTGTGTGCAGTAATGCGCAGAGGAGAAAGAGTTGGGCGCCCACCAAATCAGATATTGAATCATTTAATGTTAAATGTGCGTAAAAAGCAGTTAAAGTGCGTAAAAAGCAAACTACGTGACACCCCAAAATAAAAACTGATTTCTTATTTACTGTTACTCATTTGTGTTTTCAGAGAGAAATAAACCTTTATAGAGGGCATTTGACATGTGTTAGGAGAAATACTTAGACACGAATTCATGCAGCTGTAGTTACCTTGTAGTAACACTGAAACTTTGAAAAAAAAATGAAACGAGAGTCACGATGGCATTAATTTTATTGTAATTTTACAATTTCAAAAATAGAGTTTGCCTCTCAGTAAATTATGCAAACATTACAATCTAGTAAAACATAAAAAAAGTTTATCAGATAACACAGATAAAAATAAATCAAGCATTTGGACCCACGAATCTCGAACACTGTGTTTAAAGGTCACGTTCACTGCGCATCGCGACCACGCGCACAGGTGGTGCAGTTGTGCGGGCACATAATGGGCACCAGAGGGCGCTAATGTCCACCAGAGGGCGCTAATGTCCACTAGAGGGCGCTAATATCCACCAGAGGGCGCGCGTCTCCTTTGCTACAGCTGACAAAACTATAATGAACACTTCATGACTTTTGGTAAGTGGTTACCACACATTAATTACCCTCTTGTACTCGACACAGAACTAATTGCTAATGTTATCTAAAGCTACTGGAAACTTTGGGGCTTAACAATAAGTGGAAAAACAGCTTCACTCAGATTAACAGTGACACCAAAAAGTAAACCAAATTTGAAAAAATTTTCCAGACTCAAACTACTAAATCTGTTCAAGACACATTTGGCTGAGTGTTAAAAACAAGTATACAAACAAGAAACAAATAATACAGTTACACATATTTTATTCTGTTATATTTCAACTAACCAAGCAAGTTAGCAAGTTAGTTTCCAAGTACTGCAAATATATACAATGCATAGAGAATTTAAGCGGTGGGAGATAAACTCTTTTCCAACCCCTTCAGACACTCTGTAATGAGGCCCTACTACCACTGTGGGTGGTAGCCCTACTACCTCTGTACGACCTAGTCTGTATAGTCTGCATAGTGAAGAACACGTCAAAGAATCTTCTCTACTAATCTGGCCTATGGCTTAACATACCAGGGAAACAGACAGACAGGCAATTATTATTGCTGCCAGTTCAGAAGAAAATATCTACCAGTTATCCATCATTGTGTTAATAGTATATATCTATACAAACATATTACTGAATGGGTTCTGTTAAGCAATAGGAAGTTTTACAACCTGTTTTATCTATAAGGATACAGTAGAAGTAAGGCACAGCGGAACCACACAGAAACAGCATTTAAAACAGGGTCCTAAAAGCCCAGATAAGCCATGGTCCCTGATTCTAATCACATGACCTGCCTTAATCAGGTGCTGTGCAGACAGGTGCAGACTGGTACAAGCAGCCTGGCACTGCGGTCAAGAACCTGGGGGGGGGGGGGGGGGGGGGGGGGGGGGGGCATGGCACTGCACTGGTGCTCCAGACAGCCACGTGATTGGTTGCCTGAGATTGAGGGTCACCATGGAATCGACCAGACCTGGGAGGGAAGGATGGCGAGAGTGGTTTTGCTGCCGACCGTGTGCGGGTCAACATGGAGAACACGGGAGACCCGACTCCCTCGTGACGCTCCAGTGCAGGAAGAGAGAGACTGAATCCTACCACAAGAACTGACTAGCAATTAATAGAGAACAGTTAAATACACATTTTTGTCAAGTGTAGGAAAGGAACCATAGTGCTATACATGCTTAATTTGGGATTACAGATTAAAGTTTACAGATAAAGTTCTGTTGGACAAAAATATGTATACATGAACAAGCATGTGCTGATGGACTCTGTGCTTTTATAGTTCTTAATATTTTAATATTTTATAGGATTTTATTGCCAGTAATTTGAAAGCAGACATGAAAACACTGTCGACCTAACATCAACTTAACGATGAATCTGCAAATTAACTCTCCTAATACGAGATACCAATATCTTTGTATTTTTTATTTTGGTCCGAGTTTAAAGTCCTCATCTTGGACTTCAGCCCTGCCGTGTCCAAATAAGTTACTGACTGGTGCGGAATATTGAGCTTTCACAGACTAAACACCACGTCACGTCTCCTCTTACGATTACTAAACTCATCAACCTTCACGTTGTTAAGAGGTGAAACCCCCCCTACACCAGAACAACAAACAAGGGTTTCTGTCTGTCCATACACCCTGGGGGAGCTGTACTTTCATCTCTGTACAACATGCTATTTTTATCATCATCGATCCAACTACAGTGGAATATCCTGTTTACAAAGATGAAACCAATCCTCCCCCCCGACACACACACACACACACACACACACACACACACACACACACACACACACACACACGACGCACAAGGCCACAGAAATAAGGAAGTGTAAAGAACAATCTTGCAGTCTTCATGCGTGACTGTGGCACACATTGGAGCAGTGCATTCTGGGAATAGTGCATTTTTAAATAGTACCGCAAACACTTTCTAAACATCAATCTTAAACAACAATTCTATAATTAGGCAGTAGGCCAAAATTATCAAAATAGTTTTTCTGTTTTTTAAACCTTGGTCAATTTATCGTTAGGTGTCAACCTGTGACTATTTGCTGATGATGGAATTCAAATGTCCTCCATATCCTCACTGAGAAGATTAGACAACTTCAAACTTCTTTCAGGAAACCAAAAACATATTAGAGAGCCACTTCACTTGAAACACACTATAGTGGTTAGAACTGATTGTCTAAAGGCAACAACAACACAACAATGTGTTTCTGCATAAACTACAAACATTTTTTGTTTGTTTTGTTTTTACTTGACTTGTTAAAATGACCGTGAAGTATGAACAATGACCTGGGGGTCCTGCTGAAAATGGCGAGACCCAGACATTCCTTCAACTTTTCAGTAGTCCAGCTATTCATTCCTCAACCCATTCAGTAGTCCTGTTAATTCTTTCACCTTTTCAGTAGTCCAACTATTCATTCGCAACACTGAAATTTAAGCACACAGACCAATGAAACAAGCATAGCTCTGATACATTAATAACTGGTCTAAGCAGCAGACGTTCTTTTCTAAGGGACACAAAAACAGAAAATAAGAACAGCTAGTCTTGCAACATTTCCTGTCTTGTTAAATTTCAGAGTTTGGTAAATCTAAGTCCAATGTTAGGTTTACCAGAATCTGTAAAAGAATCAACACCGACAGGGTAACGTGGGTGAGCAACAACGCTTAGTCAGAGTCCAAGAAACCAATTCTGAATGTTCTGTGTTAATCTGGGTGAGAACCAGATCTACAGAGCACTACTCTAAACATGAAACAGCCCAAGGACTTGTGCCCACAAGGAAGTGTCAAAAAGCACAAGGACTAGTGTCCACAAGGACTAGTGTCCACAAGTCTAAACATTCTAGCTTTGAACAAGCAAAACAGCCTTCTAGACAGAAATGAAGCCTGTTATTCAGGCTGTTTTCAGCATTTGTTTAAGAACACCTAACAATGTTAAAGCACACACGTTTATGTCATCTGAGACGTACAATCCAGATTGTCAAATGCGAGATCCACTGAAAAATGGCCGTCAATTAAATTCAAACACTGTTCTTGTTTGTCTAGTCATAGCTGAGTTCAGTTAATTTGGTACGTTTTAATATCAGTCGTTCAATCAGTCATAGATTTGCAATCATCTGCTCAGGTATTTCACTCAACTAAAGAAAAAACAAAAGTACAGTAATTCCTACATAGGAATTTCTTTTCAAAAGTTCTCATGTCACAATTACCCCCACAATGGGACGGCTTGTTTTTAAAAGTTTACAAGCATCCAAGGTGGTCCTGATAACCTGAAGGGAAGTTACAATCCCAGGGTATTTCCACAGTTGTATAAAATATGTGTCTTTCACAACATTGTTTCCATCCAGAATTTCTAAATGAAATGTGTGCCCTCTCTGTGAAAATCCAGCTACGATCATTTTTGTGTCTAAATACTAGTCCTTGAAAGACATAAATGTTGAAAGTAAAACCTTGTCTGACCAAAACCTGGTTTAGTATAAACATCTAGAGTTGAAAAGAAAAGAATTTGGGATAGATTTTCTCCAGCTATAATGACAGCTATAGATGTGCTACACATTGGTTTGGGTCGATCAAAAGGTGCCAATATGAATAAACCGCTATTGGGCTGTTGTTTCACGTTGAGCTACTTCTGGAACAACAGAGGTACAGTTCAGGGGGATATTTGTTATTTTTGCTTTTTGTGTTTGTTTTGCTTTATAAAAGGCTGGCATGAGCTTTGTCAATTAATCTGGCAGCTGAACTCTGAATGGATACCACACTTTTGACATTTTCACCAGCCAATCAGGACAAGCCGATGTATCTAAAGAGGAGGGGCACAAGGAAGAACGCACTGAATCCTACAGTCCAGTACACAATATACCGGTACGGCAGTTCCACCTGCATGTGCTGCCTGGCCTTCCGGACATCTCCGCTCGGAATTCCGAAAGTCCAGCACACAAGCGGGATCGTGAAGGCCTTCATCACAGCTCGGGTCACCAGGAGCGTTAGCACACCGAGGGCAAACCTTAGCAAGCATAGGCCCGCCAGTGTAAGGGTGGGGGCCGGCGGGGTCAAGGGTAGTGCAGAGGCTGGGGGGTCAGGAATCAGCGCCATCTGGTGGTTGAAGTGGGACGCCACAGCTATGCCGGCACCAGTGCCCAATATCTGGGCGGTGTCGCCCCGCGAGGTGCTCCACGTATCCAGGGTGAAGGAGAAGAGGCCCATGGCAGCGTGCAGCGAGACGATCAGGACTGGGGCATGACGGAACGTCAGGTTGAACGTGTCGATCACATCCAGGGCGGGAGCGAAAACAGCCAGGATGAGCAGACTGTAGAGGAAACCTGCCACGACGTCCTGTGAAGACCAGACGATAACATCACAAGTGTGAAATGCTGGGTCAGATTACTGGTTGATTTGGAATAAAACAACGTTTAAAAAGAAATATCACGCTGAATGTTTATTATAGGTGCTAAAACAAACATTTTTTGAAAAATTATTACTACATTTTATACGTACAAGGAAGTATTTGTGACCATTTAAATGGCAGAACATGTGTCAGCAGTTGTGCAAGGACCAAACAGATTAGTGTTTGAGTGTTTTCATTCGCTGTACAAAGCTGCATTCGAAACTGTGATCACTGATTCTTCAAACTTCCAACACAGATTCAAAGCTGCATTTACTGGTTGTTGAAAACATCTTTTCATGAAGTGTGGTTGGATGTTTCTAAGCACCTGATATGGAATCCTTGCGGTGATACAAAGGTGGTAGAGTTCATAAATGGATTCACTAATTACAACAGGGTAATGACAGTTGTTACAGAACTGTTACACAACAAAAGTATGCCAAATGTCATGATGATCCTAAGGATGGAAGGTTAATGATTCATAAGGCCAAAATCATTTATGAATAATGCAAAATCACCTTTGAACCTTTTAGAATCTGCTCGGCTATATAAACCTAAAGTTTTCAGAACACACGGCTATTTCTTAAAAACAAACAAAAAACCTAAATGGAAGAACTTTTATTATTCATCGTCTGACAGAAAAGAATCATAAATAAATAAACATACAAACCTACTGTGAAATCTTTTGTATGTTTAGCATCTCTAGCCATCTTCCTAACATCTCTAATACCATCGGGGATTTGGGACAGGATGACTTTACATGGGGAGTCAGGGCATAGCAGAGGAGCTCAGATCTAGTGTAATATTTATGACCGATTTGCACTAGATAAGAAATCCTGGTGTAAATGACAGAGCTGGGAGTGTCTACTCGATTTGTGCACTGGCACACAACAAATGTCCGTACATAGTTTTGACTGGTCACAATCAAACCACAACCACAAAACATCACTGCCACATGAAATATAAAACATCCATCTATTGCTATTAGGAACCCGGTGTCCTGGGTCTGGTTTAAATTCCACACTGGTCTGTAAACCTACACACATCGTCGATGCAAAATGCTGATATTTAATAAAACAGCTTATAAGACCAATATGTTTTAATGAGATGATTTTTTATTATATACAGTATATTTAATATTAGAATTAACTTAACACTCCCAGAAGAGTTGCTCCTTTTAGACTAAGTATATTAGTTTATTATTACAGTCCAAAGGTGTTGGTAATTGCTTTTGTTATTTATTATCCAAAGGTGTTCATTATAGTGTACAGTACTGGTGTGTGGGTGTGTGTAAAGCAATTACATGGCTTTAGCAGTTGGAAACAAAATAAACTAGGTGTGGAAAACAGATTTTGCCCTTGTCTTGGTACGGCTGCATTTGCACAATACATCATCATTTTAACCAATCTATCATATATTTAGATAATTTTAAAACAATATGTTAAAACCAAAGCATCAACTAACGAAAAATGATATCTGAATTTTATTTCTAAAGCAATTTATAAAGGAAATTGACTCCAACAATGTAAAAGCAGGTTTTTAAGAATCTCTCAAAATCAGGTTTTTGAAGGAGAGGTAATGAGACACTCTATAACCTTTAACACTTTATAGAATAGCATACAAAAGGACTGGTTTTCACATGAAACTAGTTTGCATCATGCAACCTAATACACCCAAAGGGAAAACGCCAAACACAATTATGATCGGTATAGATGCTAACGGGTTACACACCGTGCCAGTAATGTAACCTTGTAACACAACCCCATGGGCATAAATACTTTTGTTAAGCAACTCAGGACTAATCAAATGTAGCACATAGGTGGGTTCTGTGGAAGAATATTGCAGGTTTTAAATAGCACAGCCAATATAGTTCTATAGTATTTCTGAAGAACTCAAGAAAGCGGGTAGGGAAAAACACCCTGACGCTCTTGCACTGACACGGCGCCTTCTTGCCTTAGGTCACTTAATCAGCTTCAGCACTGACACACAATATGGGCTTAACCACGGAAACGGTCTCACTGGAGACCTCAGCATGGCAACCAGACACATGAGGTCATTCCAGGGATGTCATTACCGCATCAGAGAGTGAGCAGAAGCACACACACACACACACACACACACACACACACACACACACACACACACACACACACACGATCATCAGCTTAGTGGAAAATGTCTCCTTCAACCTCCTTCCTCCATTGAGTGACTGATGAATACTTCACCCAAGGCATTTTTCCAGAACAAATGATTAAATGTCATATTACAGTAATGCTCTCACCACATACTCAAACGGCCTACATACTGAAACTGTATGTCTGTTTTTATTAACAGCTGTCTTTTTGTGTTAAACAATTGGCAATATAAAGCTTTTATTTTTTAAATTGTCAGTGTGAGGACACCCTTGTGCGGGACTTTAAGGGCCGTAACTGGCAACCCTATGTCGTGTCGCCCACCGTTACAGTAGAAGGGTGGGACCAAGAGCGATGTAGCACCCAGCGGACACCATCTTCAACACAGCACCCATCAGAAGTACACGGAGTGGTAAATGGAGCAAACTCTCCACAGACAGAACACACCCACCCACAGATTATAATGACCTGGTCCGGTGAACTGACACCACAGCACTTTTCTGCCCCATGATGCAACCCTCCCTTTAGCACACAAACACACAGATGCAGAGTAACACGGGCCAAGAAGAAAGAGCACGAGCAGTCCCAACATCTGGCCTCTCCTGCATTTCTGATGTGTGAAATCAAAGCCTACGGAGATGATGCCATCACAAACACACACAAGCTGAGAATGAGAGAAAAAGTGACCATGTTCTGTGTCAGCTCATTTGAACAGAAATGAACGAATAAGAGAAATGAAACAGACACAGAACTAAACCAAACTTAAGTATGAAGTGCATGTTGATAAGGTGGTGGGTGTTGGATGGAGTGAGTGTGTGTGTTTTCTTACCAGGACAGAATGCATGCCCATGTAAATACGGCTCACGCACACCAGCACACACCAGCCGAGGGCAAGAGAGAAGCCTAGCAGGAACGGATACTGTAGACAAAGAAACACACAGACACAAGTCAAATGTCAGATCACATTAACAGGACACTGCCGTGTCATTTTAACACATGGACATCAGCAGTACGGACACACACACACACACACACACACACACACACACACACACACAGAGGAGAGAATCTAAGGATTAATGTGGAATCTCTATGCACTCTCGGTTTACAACAGTCATGAGGTGGGGGTGGTCTATAGATACAGAGCAGACACCAAATGATGTATTCAGATGTACACACATACAAACTCAGACTGATGATCTAAGGCACCCAAGCAGTTTGTTTATGCTTTAGACCTCCAAAAAGCCCCAAACCCTGAGGCTTAGATTCAACCATGAAAAAGATACATACATGTAGAGGGCACAGACCACAGATGGACAGGCCAGAGGTCATGATGGAGGTCATGACTGGCCATAATCCCCATCGTTAGAGTCCAGTGTGATTTTAGAAGGTCTGTGTGCATGTGCAGCCGTACATATAAAACAATATGTGTGTATAACACTATGCGTTATTACAATGCAATAATGCAAACACTGCTACGACATAACACACAGCAAGCGGTACTTGCTGGTGCCTAGACTAATGTTGCCATTACATGCTGAGTTTACACATTCAAATCCACTGCAGGCCTTATCAGTAGCACCTTAACATTGCCAGTTCACTAGATAATAAAAATCACAAACAACTCCTGTGTTTACTCAGCCACTGGGGTGAAAGACAGCAGACATTACTGCATTTTCGCGTCTTCTTACAGTAACTAAACTGTGACGGACACGATGAAGCCTAAAGCCTAAAGAATGTCTAAAACATCATCGGTGACTCTACCGTCTCTCTTAGAAAAGACTTCACCATCCCCGGATGAGAACAACAGGAATTTGCAACCATGTGGACCGAGGGGTAGAGGTGAGTGAGGCAGCCATGTCTGTGAGGATCTTCTCAACAAATCGTCGTCTGCCAAGTGTCATCAAGCCAAGGTGCTGACTGGAACACGCTCATTGCTGTGATAAGACAGTCAGCTCTCCTGACAAAGCCTGGCTGTTATGGACCACCGCACATGCACGTTCTAAGAGTGCGCAGTACACCAGTACAGTACGCAGTACACCTTATATTTTTTGCTGTAATTGCTGATGTGTTGAGATTATAATATGTATTGGGGATATATCAATATGCATCAAACACAGATATAAAATAAATGCTCTATGGATTGCACAAAGTAAAAAAAAGTGACATGAGCAAAGTTTCATGGTTCTGCTGATGACTCAGCATTGATGACTCAGCATTGCTCACTATGAACAGATTTCTGGAGAAAATCTCTCTGGCAACTTCTCACAGCACTGGACTGTATATAAAACCTAAGAGCTTTACTTTCTTTCTGGCCGTTTCCCTTTTGGGGAAAAAAAGCCCTCTGTGGGTCAAAAAACGGTTGCGCCATCCTGACCGCACCTTCTGCAGATACACCACATGACACGAAACCCAGGGCCACGAGCACGAGACTCCTGCAGGGGTTAAAGGAACCAGGCGCTCGGAGATGAAGCTCTTCGCTGCTTCAGCCCAGCACACTCGGCACGGGCCGCCTTCCCAGCCACAGGTTCCCTCACATAGTAAAACATCTGTCACAGATTACAGAGGAGCTGTGTGTGTGTGTGTGTGAGGAGTAAGGCCTCCATATTCCTAGGTGACAACAGTAGCAGTGCTACTCATGCAGGATTAATGACTTGTACCTTGAATTACCCACAACAGTGGCACGCCGGTAAAGCACCTCGTTAACGGTCACGTCCTTAATTGGCTTTACGGCTCTTTACAAATTAAAGATGGGTCCTCGTCCATGCGACTGCAACGTTGGGTATGCAATTATGCCCAAGATGCACTGTGAGAGGACTGTGTGTGTGTGTGTGTGTGTGTGTGTGTGTGTGTGTGTGTGTGTGTGTGTGTGTGTACTGTACTGGAATCTGTAGTTCCCCACTCTAAAGTCCTGCTTTGTTGGACAGCACAGGCTAATGGTGAGAATCAGAAGAAGGGAGGCCCCATCTCCTCCACGCTTTCCTGTTCGGGCTTGTGCACAGAACTCTTGTTACATGTCTGCACTTCAGCAGACAGAATAGGCTCCCTCTCAGTCTGCCAGACACTAGTGTGCCGATGAACGACAGCAAATCTAAATCTTGAACATGCTCAAAACGCAGTGGCCTCCTCCTGATCAGACCATGTGCTCTTCCGTTTCAATTCGGCAGTAAATTAAAACTGGGCTATTAAATGAATTTCAGAGAGACAGAGAGAACAGACACAGATAGTGGATTCCAGTGAGACTGTTTATCAGGAATAGCAGTGGACCTTATCTCTGTGGATGAGCCGTTTGCTGTAACAAGAAACAAAATCACAGCCGTGCAGATTCCGGCTCACGCTCACCCAGTGCACAGTTCTCACAGTTTTGAACGCACCCACATGTGGTGTGGTGTACAAATGGCTCCTGGAGCCAAACTGGAGACAGCAGTGTTTAACACAGATGGCCTGGAACGCGGTCAGAACCCTGAACAACGCACGTTTTGCTCTGCTGATGGCCTGCGCTGCCTGTGTTCGCCATGTAGCGTTTTGGAGTCTCCAGTTCGTGGGATATCAGAAACGAATGCACTGCATTTACAGCAGTGGTACTCGTACAATACGTGAATATGTAAACACATATAGATAGATGCATGAACCGATATATGGATGTTTCCCATCAAACTGTAAGAACGGTCTGGAGTCTGCAGTGGGACCAACCCATGATTGGCCTTGTGCTGGCTCCTGCTCGTATAAACCGGACACGTTATCTCCACATACCGCAACTCCTGAAACGTTAGTGCCACGTGCCGGGACCGCACAGACGAAAGTGCTACAGTGCACGTTGTATCTCACTGTCCTTATTACGAGCAGCGGCCCACTGGGACAAACTAGATAGCAGGGTGGAGGAGGTGTGGTGTTTGCCTGGTCTCTGAGCGCACTCACCGGAACAGTACTGAATACATGCAGCATACTTTACATTGTCTCAAGACCTGTATTATCTTCTCTGGATCATTCATCTCCTCACAGAGAACTGTGTTAATGCATCCGAGCTAGAACTTTGCATGTTTGGCCTCTACAACCATCCTTCTAGAGTCATACATTTATTTCAGAATAATACTGGCACTCTGTGCGGAATAAACACAATTTAAAGTTCTGTATAGTTCTGTGTAACTTAGTGTAACATTGAGATACCAAGTCATGCTTATAATTTTGACCAAATATAGTATTATCAAATATAATAATGATACTCTGACAGGTAGGATTTAGCCCAACAAAGTTGTGAGTCATATGTTTTTGCATCAGATAATCAAAACAAAAAAGATCATAGAATATTGTAACATGGTGTGAAATGAACCACAGGGGTTTCATCTCATACGTCTGATAATCCATGTTTCTCACCTCCCAACGACCGTAGGTCAGCAGGAAGAGAGACAGAGGGATGGCGGTACCGGACATGGCGTGGGTCGAGGGCATGCTGTATTCGGAGTTGTAGAACATCTCCACCTTCACCACGGGTGGCGAGGCCGGTCGTGGCCACCGGATGACATCTTTGGTGCACTGCCCAAGGTACATGACCCAGACCCACACCACGATCAGGCGACGGGCCACGAACGGGTCCACGTTCCAGATCAGGAACGGGAAGAAGCAGATGTAGAACAGTTCGTTGCCCAGCTCGGTCCCCAGCGTGAACAGGTAGTAGAAGAACTTGTTCTGGATCAGGAACTCCTGCCCCGCGTCTCCGGTGAGGGAGTTCCTGCGCAGAGGCTTCACCGCGCCACCCCGCCACCCCGACCCGTTACACCGACTCTCCGGTTCGCCAGCGGAGCGGCTGTTCTTCGGGCCGTGCGGTTCCGTCACCGTCTCCCCCGCCGCCAGGGCCGTCCCGTTAACCAGGCCGTTGTTACACTCGTCCCTTTCCGCCCGCCGCCTCCGCCGGGCTCGGTCCGCCCCCTCCCCGTCCCCACCGGTGTCTGCGGCTCCGTCGTCGTCGTCGTCGAGCGGAGCCCGCTCCGTTTGGCTCGCGACGCCCGGTACGCTCCTCGCGAGCGTCGCCCGCACGCCGCAGACGGTCTGAAAGCGCGCGACGAGGCGCGGGTCTCGTAAGTAACGCAGCAGCTCCGTTAATCCGGCGCCCTCCATTTCGCGGCGGACCGCACTGGCGCTCAGACTCCCGCTGGTGTCCGTTTCTATGGTAGCTAGCTGCTCGCGCTAGTGCGCTCGAGACCGCTCGCGCTAGTGCGCTCGAGACCGCGCGCCTATATCCATATTAGGAAAACGCGGTCAGGGTTCGTTTATTAAACAAGTTTTACTTTAATATTAAGGGAACGAACACAGGGAACCCGACGCGGTTTCCTGTAGAAGTCCCTCTATTTCTGAAAGCCAAAGGAAACTGTATAAAAGTCGTCAACAGCCGTGCGAATAGCCGGCTGGGTGGTTCCCTGGCCACAACACCGCTATCTCATGTAGCTTTGCTACAAATATCCGGTTCTGACAGATCTATAAAACCAGCGGGACCGAGCACGTACGTTTGACGTACCGCGAACGCGCACATGCTGTAATATGTCTAAAATCGGGTAAATTATACGCAGTGTGTTCATAGATAAAATAAGGGAAACGTTAACTTGATTTATTTTTTATTTGATTACAATACCTGAAAAATAGACAGATCTCTGCTACTAATTTTTTAAGTGTTTTGGCAAAATATGGTTAACCTTTTTTGTAGAACATTTATTAAAAATAGAGAAAACATTTAAAATAAAACACCTATTTGTGTTTATGTCTGTAGGTCCAAAAGGTAGCACATTTGATTCAATCATGTTTTACACGTTCAGATATTGAAACCAAAATAAAACAAGCGATACACATGTATACACCATACACATGTACATTGATACAAAAAGCGGTTTAAAAAGCAACTTACTGAAATTTCAATGAATATTAAAATATAGCCTATCTGTACCATTGCTTTGTTTGTTAGAGGTCTGCATGTGAGGTAAAAGGATGTTTGTCTTGTGTTGTAATTAGTCTGCACTGTGCAGTCAGTAAATGTAACGGAAGATAACAGAACTCTGTGAAAAAACTACTGTTAAGAGGGATTTTGTAAATGTTAATGTTTATGCCAGATCAAATAATTACGGTGCCAAGATGATGACAAAACTCCATCTGTGGAAAGACAGAGAAGACGCAGGTACAGAAAGTGTTGTTTAACGGGGTGAGAACCTGATGGGTTTGGTGAGTAGGTTAATTTTTCAAACTACCTGGTATTCAAAAAGGGAAATATCTGTCCTCTGGAAATTCAGTCGTATTTTGCTGACTGTACATGTTTTCAGCAGTAGAGAGCAGTATTGTATCATTAAAGATTGTTGAAGCCTGTTTATAGAAAAGTAATGTGTGGGTTATCCTCACAGACACAAATCACACAACCCTCACTTTATATACCACAGTAAAATTACAAATATAATTTTTGAAACTTTGCTTTTCATTTGTGGCTCACAAAGCAAACTGACTTTCCTTTTTGTGAAGCAACCAAAAATCGGACATTTTTACGTCACATACATAAACACAAGGTACATGGCTTACTTTTAACCTTTTAATCCCTGAAAATGCTTCTTTAAGTAATAGCTCACTTAGGACAAAAAGAGCAAAATAAAATGTAGTTCACAGAGGCAGTTAGGCATAAGTAATGTAGTCCTTTTCTTTGTAAAAAAGAGAGAGAGAGAGAGAGAGAGAGAGAGAGAGAGAGAAGCAGACCCTGATATTCACCCATGGCAAGGGCATTCCCAGACATGACTCAAACAGCAGCGATCCCAACTTCCTAGTGTGTTTTTAATGCTATGCAAGCGCACAGATGCACACGAGAAAGAAACCCATCGCCATGACCACCACAGGGCGTCATCTTGGCTCTGGTATCTTGCTGGTCGACGGTGGTTTATTCCATGCTGCGAGCCATTTGATTTCATCAGTGGTCGCTCAGCTGGTAGAGCAGTATTGGAGGTCTGCAGTCAGGAGGCAGGGCGGGGCAGCCGGCCAGGCCGCAGGTGCACGATCCTGGGGAAGAAGGATACGGGAGCAGCCTGCACTGCTGGAAGTCCTGGAGGCCGAAGCTTTGAGAGCAGCATTCGGTGACCACCACCTTCAGCCTCTTCCCGCCCGAGTAAAAGAGTCTCTGCGTGGATAGCTCCTCCTCTTCCTCCTCCTCCCGCGGCGCCCCGTCCGAGTGGATCTTGCGGAGCAGGTTGTTGATGAGGACGGAGCGGCGCAGGTAGGCCTCGGGGTCGTCTAGGAAACGCAGCTTCTGCAACGACAGGCGCAGGATGCAGCTTCGCTCCTCCCGCAGAATCAAGTGCTGCCAGTAGAGGGCGACAGAGAGAGGGAGAGAGAGAGGGAGAGAGAGAGAGAGAGAGAGAGAGAGAGAGAGAGAGAGAGAGAGAGAGAGAGAGGAGAGAAAAAGAGATGGGCAGAGGGAGAGAAAGGGAGTGAGAGAGAGGGCAGAGAAATTAAGAGAGAACAGATGGGAGAGAAGGAGAGAGAGAGAGGGCAGAGAGGAGAGGAGAGACAGGGCAGAGAAAGAAAAGGACAGAGAAGGGACGAAGTCAGGAAGAGCCAATGTTACAGAAAACGAGGCAGAAAGAGAAAGAGACATCAGAAAGTGGTTGCATGGAAAGCAATAATGAGTGATGAGATGAAGAAAAAATGATATAGACTGGGTTTGCGGCACAGCAAATGTGTGGGAGTGGCGTGGGGTCTCAAACGGGCTCTCACTTTTTGTAGATATCCATGTAAGCCTCCTTGGACATCCTCTTCTTCCGCATACTTTCTCTTAAAGTAGGCGACTTTCGACGTTGTTGATCGATTAGAGCGCGCTTAATGTGAAGACCCTGACAAATGTGAAGAATACATGCTGGGAAAGAAACTACAGCTAAAAATACTAAAAGGTATTTAAAAGCCACTTTGCTTGATTACAGATTGACATGTCACGTGACATGGACCGTGTACGTTTGCGTGGGCGTCTGATTTACCTGAGAGATCGCGCACATGTGAGATCACGCACACCTTTATAACAAGTGCCCTGTTCACTTGAGCATTGCGCCTTTCTCTAACACACATGCCCTCCGAATCCTAGAGCGAGAGAGAGAGAGAGAGAGAGAGAGAGAGAGAGCGCGCGCTTTGGTTATAGGTTTTTGACCGTTAAATCTATTGACAGGCTATACCCGTTTACACAGACGGATAACCCGGATAATCAGATTGGGGAGGTTAACTACTGGATCGACAGCATCGTGAACGTTGTCTGTAAACGCACCCCCCTTTTTATTCTGATGCTCTTAAAGGTGACAAAACCAATACTGTCGTTAAAATATCTCTTACAATGCTTAGTTATATAAGTTAGTATTTCCAGCCAGATAACACCATCTGTAAATAAGCTTTCACCAGTGATTTTATCTTGCGCTTCTGACGGAAAAGTGGGGCGGAGGTGTAATGGGTTAGGAAGCCGTCTAATCATTTAGCACTTACCAATCATTAGGCAAAGAAGACGCTTTGACAGACGATTAGCCTACAAACAAACGGGAAAACTATTAAAAACGTGCACTGAGACGTAAATGTCGCCTAAATGATCCTCAACGACGAAATTATTGTGTTACAGTGTTATAACGGAATTAGAATCTCAGAACGCGCATTTAACAAATTTAAATGCAGAATTCCAGGATTCCCAGGACCCAGCGACAGTAGAAAACCAGTAGGAAACCAGTAGAGAACCAGCAGAGAACCAGTGGAGAAGCAGCTCTGGGCTTCAGCGGAATGCAAAGATCACGGGCTGCATCACAGGCTGCACTTGACCTACCTGGAGTGATCTGAACAGCCTCCTTCAAAGCAGATGAATCGACAGTCTCCTCACGCGCCTGGGATGCCAGACTCTTCTGCACGCCTGTGAGGTCGGTTGCCTATTTCATCGTTTTTGGAAGGTGCACACCGCAGCCTTGCACCAAACGTCTTGAAAAGTTTCTCGCACTCAGATGTATCGTCGATCTGATAATCCCCTTCAGAGCACAGCGCACTCTAGAGTCTTAAAATATCCCCATTTGAACGGGGAGCAATAACATACACCTCGCCGCCTCCTGATTGGTCCTTGCAGAAACAGATGTTTTCTGTTGCTAGGAGAGTCACTAGGTGATGATGACGCCACATCAGGTCCCATTCTTCTCGCATCCTCCTCGTGCACTGCAAGGTTTCCTACACCAACCCCCTTACAAAACGCCTTCGCTCGCACGCACGCGTGCAACCTTCCTTTTTACTACATGATTATTAAGGGTTATTTTACTGTGATTGTTTATTTCGTTTGTCTGTTGCTTGTCTAAACCGCCCGCGGGAGTCTTCAACCTTTTTCTGGACTAATCTTAATTCTGTTGTCGCACGGAGCTCTGGAGTAAGACGCGTAGCCTACGCATACATATGGACGCACAAACGCACGCGCAAACGCACGAGTACACACGCGCACACACACACGCGCGCACACACACGCGCACACGCACGCACACACACGCACGCACACGTGCGCGCGCGCGCGAACACACACACACACACACACACACACACACACACACACACACACACACACACACACACACACACACACACACACACACACAGCATGAGCTGGGAAAATGAGATTTTGAAACACCAATCTTGTAACTCCTGCAGTCAGCACTGAGTAAAATCAATAGGTTATCTCATTTGGAATTTCAAGACACAAGTTTACTGAAAGACAAAAATATATATTTATATCTACAAAAAGGAAAAACACACACTATACAGTACACATTTCCATGCATAACAGGCACTGTCAAGTGTAAAGTCAACTGTAAAATGCTGAGAACCATGCAGTCATAAAATTCTTGTTCATGCAAACATATTATAAAATGAATCTGAACCCGTTTGTATAACTTGATTTGTAGTACTAAACAGGCACTTTGTATGCATGTCATGTGACAACATGCAGAATAAAATGTTGTCTTTTTGCTGACTCGTGGATATGATACAATATGTACAAAGGTCTTAGCATGCACGATACCGTGACACAGTCCTGGTGCTGTATGATGTCAAAGAGGTGAAATCCAGAAACATTAATGCTGTGTTTGCTATGTGTAACAGTTGTCAACAGAAACATTAATGACTCTTTAGATTGTGCAGACTGCTGTGATCTTCAAATAATGCATATGTCAAGTTATCTCCCAAAACATTAAGTTATAAAGGGCTGATTGTAACATGGTTATAAAGTCATGTGCAAACAGATCATAGACAATAACCTGACTCAATCACAAATCAGTCATTTCAAAGTTATTTAAATGTTCAATAGGGCACAAATGTAAAACAATAAATTCCATGTAAAGCTTACAGAGAATTATGGAAATTCCCAGCAAGTGATATTTCAGCGTCAACAATCCCTCCATTTTGTCTAAAGATGTTAAGTCAAAGACAGCAAGGCATCTAACAGTCACTATCTTCAGAATGAAGAAAAAACGGCTTTGGATTGAAACTTAAAGTGCATGAATGTGGTTACAGAAATCTAACAGGATCTGTTAGTTTTGACTGCAGTATTTATCGCTCTTCAAAGATCGAAAATAGCAAATTGTTTTTGAAGAGCTTCTATGCGCGAGGTGCCAAAAATGAGGAACCAGCCAGTTAATCACAGGCTGATAATTAAGGTCCCAATCAAGGACAATCACAATGCCACAATCACTCTTGAACCAGCAATAACAGGTGATTGGTTGCCATGGTGAGTGCCATGACAGAGAGCCCTCTAGTTAAATGAGTGATCCAGTGTTCTTTTGTGATGTCACTTCCTGGAGACAAGGAAAGGGATAGAATAAGAACTCCTCCATATAAGGGCAATTGGAGGTGTATATACTGTTCAATACATCTTTTACAATTCATTAGAGTATTACACTGAAGATCATACAGAAAGCTACAGCACATTTGAAATAGCTTTTACATTTTTCCATAATCATTGCTGTTTCAGTTTTTGCATACTTCTCATGGACATGTTATCTTCATTCTAAGAGTCTTTTACAGGGTAAAACAGCAGAACCAAGGGAACTGGAGCAAAACGTTCCTCTGTGTGGTCCAGATGTTTACGACCAAGGCAATGCTCCCAGGCCAGGGGAGGAGCAGCAGTAGGATGCCTGACCCGGTGGATCTGCACCTGGCTACAGCCGGGCCAGTGTTTCTGACCACCACCAGGCTCCTGGTCCTGGATCCCTGTTTACACAGTGCTCAGTCCAGAACATAAAGGAAAACAACAGAAGTCTCTAAGCTGGAAAATGAACAATATATGGACTTTGAGATGATTATGGGACAATCGCAACACACAGAAGTACAGCAGTGTGGTGACGTTATTGGGCTTCAGAAATTACAGTACTACTTCAGTAATACCAGTAATACTTCAGTAGTACCAGTAATACTGCAGTAATAACGGTAATACTTCAGTAATACCAGTAAAGCTTCAGTAATACCAGTAATACTTCAATAATACCAGTAATATTTCAGTTATACCAATAATAATTCAGTAATAGCTAACTGTACAGCTATGTCTATGTTCATATTTAATCCATAAAAACTTCTGAGTGAAATACTTTTTTTTTCTTCAACATAAGGTTCATTTATTCCATCAACATGTCTATTATACTGGCAGTCCTACTAAATACAGCACTGAAATCTGCGTTAAGAATCACATTGTGGTACCTTTACCAGTTAGTAGTGTACAGTGGTTGATCACTACATTTACGGTGCACTATGGGTAACAGAATAGTGCACTTTAAAGGCAATCCGAATTGTCCACTAAGAATTAAGAATTTGGGGAACACTACAAAATGGCCCACTATTAATAGAACACTAACAGTAAGCAGGGTGGAAATTGGGACACAGCTACTGAGTGTAAGATATTAGTATTTTGAGTTAAATACCCCTTATGACGTTTGCAAGGAGACGTTCTTATAAGATACAACCGAATAAACCTAAATACAAAACAAGACAATGAAAACTGAGTGGTTAGATGGATAGTGTAGTGGAGAAGGACGGTGGTGTTTATTTAATGTAAATGAAATGTTTCATGCAGTCAACATAACCTTCAGGTCAAAATAAGGGCTTCCTTATTTTCAGAGTGAGCTTTGGCTAAAGGAAAAGTTTGTTTTAGCATTTGGTAGCTTACATTCAGCTACAAGTTTGTGGCTTCTTGCTACTGTCCTCTGGTGGTAATAGCTCAACTTGCCAAGATAAATACCACAGGCACATGAGGGTCTATGTAGCAAGCATTACACTGAATTCACCGCATTTTGCCCTCATTGGGAAGCATGCAATTGTAATCTATTTTTGCAACCAGCAAGCATGACAGTATAGTGGTACAACAGTCATCATGGCTGACATCTAACATAGGGCAGTGCGATATATTGGTTGTCAACCATTATCGCAATACTGGATTTTTCAATTCTGATATTATACAAGACTGCAATCTGTGAGCAAGTCAGCTAACAAAACACATTTTTTAAGGATTGTGCAGGACAAGCATATCGGACAATCACGTATGTTCCAGATGAGAATTCTGAGGGCATTTTTTGTTAATGTCAGTGTTAAACCTTTAACCATGTGATATCACTGGGTTTCAATACACTGCAAACCTTACTGCAATGTGTAGGTATACAATTCTGATAATTTAAAGTGCAAATTATACCACAGATGCCTTAAAGAGAAAATGAATTGCAGGGGCCAACGTGCGTGTTGAAGCAGATTCCCTCTGTCCAAATTCAGTCTGACTAACAGAGGGCATCCTGTCAATCTGTTGATTTCAGACAACGCTGAATTCAAAACCACATTAATGTAATTCCAGCCATGCAAACATGTAACTGGGCTCGAGAGGAGAACCACTACTGCTGCTTGAATGGGAAACCACTAACCGTTACATTGCCTCCTCCCCACCCGACCACAGTCTCTGCCAGGAGCATCTGGCACGTCCTGATGCTTCTTCCCAATCATTCGCCGTCCATCTGTTTCTTAGGCTCTCTCTCCCATCCCTCTATCCATGTCCCCGCCCCCTCGCCAATCCCGGCCCCGCCCCCTTTCCCCCTACGCCTCCAATAGCGTGTGCCACCTGCAGACCTGCTGGTTGCCTCCTTCCCGCATGTCCCGCCAGTGGAGCGCCTCCTCCTGGCCGCTGCTGCTCTGTCCGAGAGCCAGCCAGCCCACCATCTCCTTACGTTTCATCCCACGGCGGCTGTACACCGACACCAGCAGCGTCACGTCGCACAGCTGGAAGAGGGCCACCTGGAAGACGAAGGTCTCCTTGAAGACCGGGTTGGGCTGTCCCCGCCGCAGGGACGTCTTGCACCGCGAGATCTCCTGACCCATGGAGTTGAGGAGCGATAACTTGCCGTAGGTGTCTACGAGGCATGGGAAGATGCAGACGGTGAGAAGAGGTCTCGAGTCTTCATTGTAATAACGTACTTTTACACAAAGTGAAACTGCTACTGCACAGAGAAACTTCAATAACAGTTCGCAAGTTTTCTTTCTGGGTACACAGGAGATTAATGGCCAGTCCCTTCACAGGTCTATAATCCCTTTTGTATTGATTGTGGGGGTGTGCATGTGTCTGTGTGTGTGCTCAATCCAGTGTGTGTGTGTGTGTGTATGCAGTCATTTCCTCAGTGGTAAGTCATTGATTTTCAATAACAGTACAAAGTGAAAAAGCTCTCAGATGGAGAATCTGAGGCTCTGGGATCGATTAAGTGTCCTAATATCTGCAGTCTGAAGTGAGATCACGCTGAGATGTGGCAGTTCCACTCCTATTAAATCCATAAATAGAAGCAATGTGCTGCTGCTTTTAAAACATTTAATCAGATATTACTGTATTTGGTGTGTGTGTGTGTGTGTGTGTGTGTGTGTGTGTTTGTGTAAATATGGTTGATATGTTCTTCCAGAAAAAAGGTATTTGCTTTCTAATGTGACACTGACATTAGTGGCCATTAACATGATCAATATCACACAGCTGTTACTTTGCTACATAATCAGGGAGTGTGATTGGTGTGTGTGTGTGTGTGTGCATGTGTGTGTGTGTGTGTGTGTTTGTGTGCGTGTATGTAAATCAGGGAGTGTTATTGGTGTGTGTGTGTGTGTGTGTGTGTATGTGTGCGTGTAAATCAGGGAGTGTGATTAAACTGTGTATTCATGCATGTTCTCCAGTCCTCGTGACTGAGGATGGTTTTCAGTGGCAATTCCATGTGTGTCTGAGTGGTTTGGATGTGTGTGTGTGGTTGTCTGTGAGTGTGTGTTTTTGTGAGGGTATGGGTGTGGTTCTGTGTGTGTGTGGTGGGTGTGTGTGTTTTTGTGAGGTTATGGGTGTGGTTCTGTGTGTGTGTGTGGTTCTGTGAGTGTGTGTTTTTGTGAGGGTATGGGTGTGGTTCTGTGTGTGTGTGTGTGTGGGTGTGTGTGGTTCTGTGAGTGTGTTTTTGTGAGGGTATGAGTGTGGTTCTGTGTGTGTGTGTGTGTGTGTGTGTGTGAGTGTGTTTTGTGTTTTTATGAGGGTATGGGTGTGGTTCTGTGAGTGTGTGTTTTTGTGAGGGTATGGGTGTGGTTCTGTGTGTGTGTGTATGTGTGTACCCGGAGGCCGGCTGAGCGCTAGGTTGCGGAAGTGACTCCCTTTGATGAGCTCCACGGAGAGACGTCCGGTGGTGGCGTTGTAGGCCAGTCCCAGCAGGAGCTCTGGGATCCCCCCGTGAGCCAACGACTGTGAGGAGGCCGTCTGAGCAGACAGGGAACCGTGGGAGTCTAACGCCTACACACAGAGACCAAGACACACGGGGGGGAGTAAGACAAAGGGCCACCAGGAGAGAGAGGGCAGACGGAGAGAGAGAGAGAGAGAGAGAGAGAGAGAGGATGAGAAATAGAGAGAGGATGAGAAAGCGAGAGAGAGGATGAGAGAGAGAGAGAGGATGAGAAAGAAAGAGAGAGAGGATGACAAAGTGAGTGAGAGGATGAGAGAGAGAGAGAGAGAGAGGGAGAGAGGATGAGAGAGAGAAAAAGAGAGCGAGAAAGAGAGAAACACAGATGGTGAGGAAGAGAGATCTGTTGACTTATTTACAGTCAACTCCATTATGACACACACACACACACACACATACACTCACACACATACACACACACCTTCATGTCGCTCCGTGGTTCCAGCACTAGGATGACTTCGGTCTGTGTTGGGTCAGCGGTGAGTTGGTTGAGTCTGTGAATGGCCTCCCCCATCATCCTGCCCCTGTTCATCTTCTCCTGGGCGTACAGACGGAACCGCAGCGCACACGCGCCCAGCTCCACGGGGTCCAGTCGCGAGAAACGGAACGTCTCTCCGAACCGCGGTGCCACGCCCCTCTGCACCGCCGTCTTGAAGCGCTGCCGTTTCCCTGGCAACAGGGCCACGTGCACCTGCCAGGAGTCCATGCCACTCCGGCCCTTGTCTGGAATGCCCTGGGCTGTCACCACGGTGACCAGGAGCTTGGAAGTGTCAGGCCGGTAGTCGAGGACAACAACGAGGTCGCCGCATTTGGAAATTGGGGGGCGGGGCAATGCACTGGAGGGGCGGGACAGAGAACTCCTGCTGCCTGACCGCTCCTGCTGAATTTAAATACACACACAAACATTTACCTGTTTTGGCTTTGGGAAGGTGGAAAAGGTAACACTGAAATCTTTGTGTGTAAATCTTTACACACACACACACACACGTACGCACGCACGCACGCACACACACACACACACACACACACACACACACACACACAAACACACACACACAAAACATCCTACTCTATCACACCTGTCCACCCAGGCTTCCACCGTGACACACACACACACTAATACAGATCACTACTGTCAACAGATGACACACACCAGCAGCCCAGGAGCCAGAACACTCAATCCATGACAACTCATGATTATTCATACATATTCATGATTATTCATGCATATTCATGATTATTCATGCATATTCATGTGACTTCAGCTGTTCTTCAGTGTGACAAAGAGTAGCCAAGACAAGATGCAGAACCATTAACTTATATCATATAGAAATGAAACTATAGTGATACCACTATACCACTCTCCACACACACCCTCCCACACGCACACACACGTTTCCCCCACATTTGCAGTACCTCGGGGCTCCAGGTGGAGGAGCTATCGGTTCCGTCGTTGTAGTCAAATCCATGGTTGTCCACTGCTGCGTCCACCGCCGCGTCCACAGCCGCGTCCACCTCTGCACTCGGCCGGGGAGTCCTGCGGCCCCCGCTCCCCAGCCGCCGTCGCTCCTCCCTGGGCAGAGCCCCGAGCCTGCGCCCCGACCCCCACGAACTCACGGAGGCCGTGTCCCCACCCGCAGACAGGGGATCCATGGGAGTGTCGTCTCCACAGACGAGCATCTGGGAGAGGGGGTCCCGGTCCCGCAGCCCAGGACTCTGATGTCCTCGCTGAGACAGAGGGTCCTGGAAGCTCTGCATGCTCACACGGTCAGCGTCTTCAGGGAGTGGAGGTGAAAGAAATGCATGATGGGTAACGCACAGGTGCACAGGTATCATGTTTACAGCACATTTACATGAGCTATTACATGTTTTTGTTGTTACACATCAAGTTCCCTGGACAGATTTAAAATGGACATATTAACAATAACAAAGATCCATACATACATAATACATATTGTACATTAATATGTTGTGAACCATGCAGCAGAATATTAGAAACATTCGTGATTGCTGTTTGTTGATTCTTTGTTCAATAAAGTCTCTGGTAGCCCTTCTTAAACATGAATGTCAAATGCAAAAGTGTGCAGGCATAATGTAAATGTATGCATAATTAGCGTGAGAATAAATGGTCTGAATGACCCGCCCTGTGAAGCATGCATTTTCTATGAATGGAAGCTCTTTGAAAATACAAAATGTTCCATTTCATCTGAGTGGAGTAACTCTGTTACCATGACGACTGAAGATGTGCATCACCATGGAAACAAAACTTCACAATGGTAACTGAAATTCAGATAAATTATGCTTTTAGTGTATATGTAAATGGATGTTTTTTATGTAAAAAAAAAATCCTACCAATGTCTGGATTGAACGACAGCACAGAGGTATTAATCGTCTGAACACAAGATCAATAGAGGCTGGGATCTACCACACCAGACAGGACCCCAGATCAATAGAGGCTGGGATCTACCACACCAGACAGGACTCCAGATCAATAGAGGCTGGGATCTACCACACCAGACAGGACCCCAGATCAATAGAAGCTGGGATCTACCACACCAGACTGGACCCCAGATCAATAGAGGCTGGGATCTACCACACCAGACAGGACTCCAGGTCAATAGAGGCTGGGATCTACCATACTAGACTGGACCCCAGATCAATAGAAGCTGGGATCTACCACACCAGACAGGACTCCAGATCAACAGAGGCTGGGATCTACCACACCAGACAGGACTCCAGATCAACAGAGGCTGGGATCTATCACACCAGACAGGATCCCAGATCAACAGAGGCTGGGATCTATCACACCAGACAGGACTCCAGATCAACAGAGGCTGGGATCTACCACACCAGACACTACCCCACATCAATAGAGGCTGGGATCTACCACACCAGACAGGACTCCATATGCAGGCTGCGTAAAGATGCCCCAGAACTAATCCAGCACATATCAGTGGAATGCAAGCAGACAGCGTATACATGGAACGGCATAAGCTGAGTACGGGCTGGAGGTTCCAAGGTCAATGTTGGATGAATCCTCAAAAGGTGCTGTAGAATGACCTTGCTAAGATCTGCAAGCTAAGACTTCCAGATACAGACTGATAAAAAGGTAACAGCCATCCAAATGGATGGTAGTGATGGAGGAACAGCACTATAGAGATGGAGGAACAGTACTGTAGTGATGGAGGAACAGTACCGTAGTGATGGAGGAACAGCACTGGAGTGATGGAGGAACAGTACTGTAGTGATGGAGGAACAGCACCATAGTGATGGAGGAACAGTACTGTAGTGATGGAGGAACAGTACCGTAGTGATGGAGGAACAGTACTGTAGTGATGGAGGAACAGTACTGTAGTGATGGAGGAACAGCACTGGCGTGATGGAGGAACAGCACTGTAGTGATGGAGGAACAGCACTGGCGTGATGGAGGAACAGTACCGTAGTGATGGAGGAACAGCACCATAGTGATGGAGGAACAGTACTGTAGTGATGGAGGAACAGTACTGTAGTGATAGAGGAACAGCACTGGAGTGATGGAGGAACAGTACCGTAGTGATGGAGGAACAGTACTGTAGTGATGGAGGAACAGCACCATAGTGATGGAGGAACAGTACTGTAGTGATGGAGGAACAGCACCATAGTGATGGAGGAACAGTACTGTAGTGATGGAGGAACAGTACCGTAGTGATGGAGGAACAGCACCATAGTGATGGAGGAACAGTACTGTAGTGATGGAGGAACAGTACTGTAGTGATGGAGGAACAGTACCGTAGTGATGGAGGAACAGCACCATAGTGATGGAGGAACAGCACTGCAGTGATGGAGGAACAGTACCGTAGTGATGAAGGAACAGTACTGTAGTGATGGAGGTATAGTACCGTAGTGATGAAGGAACAGTACCGTAGTGATGAAGGAACAGTACTGTAGTGATGGCAGAACAGCACCGTAGTGATGAAGGAACAGTACTGTAGTGATGGAGGAACAGTACTGTAGTGATGGAGGAACAGTACTGTAGTGATGGAGGTATAGTACCGTAGTGATGAAGGAACAGTACCGTAGTGATGAAGGAACAGTACTGTAGTGATGGAGGAACAGCACCGTAGTGATGGAGGTATAGTACCGTAGTGATGAAGGAACAGTACTGTAGTGATGGAGGAACAGCACCGTAGTGATGAAGGAACAGTACTGTAGTGATGGAGGAACAGTACTGTAGTGATGGAGGTATAGTACCGTAGTGATGAAGGAACAGTACTGTAGTGATGGAGGAACAGCACCGTAGTGATGAAGGAACAGTACTGTAGTGATGGAGGAACAGTACTGTAGTGATGGAGGTATAGTACCGTAGTGATGAAGGAACAGTACTGTAGTGATGGAGGAACAGCACCGTAGTGATGAAGGAACAGTACTGTAGTGATGGAGGAACAGTACTGTAGTGATGGAGGTATAGTACCGTAGTGATGAAGGAACAGTACTGTAGTGATGGAGGAACAGTACTGTAGTGATGGAGGAACAGCACCGTAGTGAAGGCAAGTGATAGCAACATCAAGAACAACATCTTTTAGAAAAAAGTGGGTAATTAGGTGGGTAGCATTGCTGGCGAACACCTGCACAGCTGTCTGGGGGGATTAAGCCATCTGTCACACAATCAACCCCATACGCACCAGCACAACCTGCCTGACACAGCCTGCATGAGGAAACGCCACACTAGTCCACACTGAAAGCTGTTTATATACCCCACCTTCATAACACTCCATTATTCCCACAGAGGGATTGTGTTCAACACATCCTAATATGAAACCCAAACGGATTTGGTGACCATAAACAAACGTCTTCTGATATTGATCTGGTACATCTGGGTCCTTGGGAGTATGTAGCAGTGTTTCAACAGCTGTAATCCAGCAATCAAGCAATTACCGTGTCCGTCTAATCTTAAATCAGTAATGTAAACTCTTTGTTTAAATGCAGTCAGTTGGAAAGGCTACAATTTGCTCTCGGTGCTGATTAAACTCAGACGTGAGACTGCGGGTAAAGTTCTGAGTGGGAGGCGGTAGGAGGGCCCAAGACCTACAGAACAGAACATTTCCGAGCACCTCTGGGGTTTCACTAAAACACAGGGAACTGTGCATCAGTCCAAGACACGAGGCCTGTAAACCAAGACGGGAATAAAGTTCTTATTAAGCACAGTCTAGCTATGGAGAGGTAGATGTGGATGCTTATGTCACCGATCCATCACTGTCTACAACAACGGCAGAACGGACAGCCTCACAGGGACTCATGCGCTAGACTCTTCAGTGGATGCCCTAGTTTAAAATGAAAATGAGAAAATGGGCAGTAACCACGAGAGGGTGCAGATCGCTCCCGAATGAAACGATCCGTCGAAAGCCGCGCAGCTTATCGAGTGTTGACGTCTGAGATACTGGAGAAGCTCACGGCACGTTTTCCAGATCCAGACCAGCCACCGTGCGCTTCAGCGTACACTTCGGCTCGATAGCCCCACAGAGAAAAGTCTCCCCCCTCACGGGTCTGATTCAGTCAGAAACAGTGTACCATCCCAAATGGGTCATGCACAAGCTTAGGGAAGTCTCTTAAACCACTGCAGTCTGCACAGGAGCACCGGAGACAGTTATCAGACAGTCTGATTAAGCTATAGCCAGCAAAAGGGGCTATTTTTGTTGAATGTCGAGTCGAGCTAACCTTTGTTAGGATATGTCCTCAGGATTTACTGACGGGATTTGGTATATGTGCTGACATCTATTTGTCCTCATATTACAAAAGGAGGGGCACGAGTGCTTTCTCACGCCACACCTCAGCCGTCTGACACCCCTCTGCCTTGGTTATATTTATCATTGTGTTTGATCTCTGTATGTGAATATGTTGCATGTGTAACTGTATGTGTGTGTGTGTGTGTGTGTGTGTGTGTGTGTGTGTGTGTATGTGTGTGTGTGTGTGTGTGTGTGTATGTGTGTGTATGTGTGTGTATGTGTGTGTGTGTGTGTGTGTGTGTGTGTGTGTGTGTGTGTGTGTGTGTGTGTGTTTACCTTCACAGTCGGAGGGCTCAGTGCTTCCTTCCTCCTGGTCTGAGATCAGTCTCTCAAACTTAAGGTGTCGCCCCGGGGCACTTTGGGCGCTAACCTCCGTCACCCCCGAGCGGAAACTTTGCGAGCGGGAGACGGAGATCTCGAAGCGCTTCACGATCTCGTCCTCGCTGTCTGAGGAGCTGGAGACCTCACCATCATCGCCGTAACTGTTCACTGCACACACCAACACACACAGGCAGTTGACTGGGTTGAACCGGGGATGAAACGAACTGACAGAATAAGAGAAGAGTAAGAGAGAAGATTCACAGGAGGACTAGAACAGAAAAAAACAAATAACAATATGCTTGAAACGCGCAACACTGTAATTACATTTCCTGACCTGCCGCCTCAACTCACGTACACACGCCCACACATGAATATCACACAGAATAAGTCACACAAAAATCCAGTGAACCCAACGTGACTTTGCGTTGAGTGGCTGTGGTCGTCATGGCTACCCGATCCTCAGGCTCAAGTGTTTTCTCCCATGTCCTTGTCTCTGTTTTTTTTTTTTCTTCTTTAACCACGCGAATGTTCCGTTGCCGCAGCAACCCCACGGCGTGCCAGTTCGGGTTGTTGACTGATCGGTGAAAGTGGCGTCCCCGTCATCCCGGTGGTTTCGAAGAACCTGTGTGGAATGGGCCGTGGTGCTCGCCATCCGGATCAGGCTTACGAAACGACTTTTAATTCAGAAGGATATTGCTGCTGTGTACAACTAAGATACACACTTACAGTACGACTGGATTCACTTTCAGCTTAGCAGCATAATCTCAGCTGATCTCTACTACTGCTAGAGTTAAACCAGAGTTATTGTATACACACACACACACACACACACACACACACTCCTTAGTGCACACTTCGAAGTGAGTCCAATAGCGGGGTGAATGAGGTGAGTGTGCATGTGTCGTGTGTGTGCATATGTGTGTGTGTAATAAAGGACGTTCCTTGATTAGTTTGGTGCCGAGTGTGTGTAGTGTTCACCGGTGTGTGTGCTGTTGTGTGTCTCTGTGTGGGTTCTGAGGCGACTGTTTATTTTGCGAGGGTGGGAGTTGTTCTCCCTGCATATCAGTTTACTCATTATAACCAGACACACAGAAAAGTAAACACACGTACGCACAAGCACACATGCAGATGAGTGCTCCAAAACCCACCCACACACACACACACACACACACACACACACACACACACACACACACATACACACACACACACACACACAGCTGAGTGCACCAACAGCACACCTCCAATCACATGCAGATGAGTGCATGCCCGTACCCACACATACACACACACACGCTCGTGCGCGCATGCACGCACACACCAATCCTAACTGCATGACACATATCATCTGTCACTAAATGTTAACATTCAGATAAAATGAGTCTAGGTTGCATGATCTTATGGAAATAACTGCACTTTGAAATACTATGCTGGCCTTAGTTCCATGAGAAGACACGTCTAACGGAAAAGAAGACTCGTCTAGCGGAAGAGAAGACTCGTCTAGCGGAAGAGAAGACACGTCTAGCGGAAGAGAAGACTCGTCTAGCGGAAGAGAAGACTCGTCTAGCGGAAGAGAAGACACGTCTAGCGGCAGAGAAGACACGTCTAGTGGAAGAGAAGACTCGTCTAGCGGAAGAGAAGGCTCGTCTAGTGGAAGAGAAGACTCGTCTAGTGGAAGAGAAGACTCGTCTAGCGGAAGAGAAGACACGTCTAGCGGCAGAGAAGAGTCGTCTAGCGGAAGAGAATACTTGTCTAACGGAAGAGAAGACTCGTCTAACGGAAGAGAAGACTCGTCTAGCGGAAGAGAAGACTCGTCTAGTGGAAGAGAAGACTCGTCTAGTAGAAGAGAAGACTCGTCTAGTGGAAGAGAAGACACGTCTTGCGGCAGAGAAGAGTCGTCTAGCGGAAGAGAATACTCGTCTAACGGAAGAGAAGACTCGTCTAACGGAAGAGAAGACTCATCTAGCGGAAGAAAAGACATGTCTAGCAGAAGAGAAGACTCGTCTTAAGTGCTTCCAGACTGGCTGTGGACTTTTATTTTGCTTCCTACTGTATGCATGTTTATTAATCTGACCTGGATAAAAGCGGCTGGCAAATGCCCCCACGTAAATAGTAGTGTTTTCAGGAATGCTGCCTTTGTATGTGTGTGTGTGTGTGTGTGTTGACCTGAGTGGTGATTTTCCTAAAAAAATGGCACCTTATTTAGATAAACCAATTAAATCTTAACTCTCCAGAACAAGTATGACAGAGATAACACTAATATCACTACACTGACACCACTAAACCAAACCAAAAATGTCCTCCGAATCCAAGCATCTAACCCAGCTCTGTATATAGGGACCAAACAATCTCAGACCTACGGGCTGCTAGATGTCAGGCCTAACTAGCTGCTGACCGAGCTCTCACCCGTAGCAGAGCAACTTGAGGCTGTATCGTCCATTCTGTTCTCCGGCTCCTCTGTGATGGGTGATAGGTGCTCGCCTGTAGGGCCTGCCTGGAGGGTCTGAAGCCCCTCCTCAGAATCCACTTTCATTTCGGCGAGGGTACCACTCTCCTCTCCTGCCCCGGCGATCACCGGCTTTGGACCGGCACCGCCGCCCATGAAGGAGTCTCTGATGGCATCCGAGATTTGAGACAGCCAGGTGGAGAATGAGGAGGGCTCAGCCATGGTTCGCACGCCGGGGTCGCGCCCCCTGACCTCTCCACTCCTGTTAAAACGTGCGGGGCTGTAGCTCTGCCGCTGTGGTTGCTCCAACCGTTCTGAGGAGGTGGAGAAGCAGGTGGTGCCTCCGTCTGCCCTCACGGATGGAGTTCAAGAGTGCGGGCTCCCTCATACACTCACTGGTGGAGTGACAGGCATGGCGGCTGGACGCTGTTTGCTAAGGGAGGCAGGTGAGCTAGAAATACCAGTGCAGGGCACGTCCCTCTTACTCTATAGTGAGTTTACACAGTGTGTGTGTGTGTTGGTGTGTGTGTGTCGCACTATGTACGTTTCGGGTTTCAACACCGTATTGGCACACGCATGCGTGCGCTGTGATGTAACACACACATATAAAAGATATAAAATGCTAACATTACTGAATGACTGAGAAGATGTAACACAAATATTTGCACAAACCTGCCCACACACAAGTGAATAGTTATTGCTGTCCTCATCACTTTAATCTCACCAACCAGTCCCACCCTACAGTGCCAATACCTCACGCGGATTATTTCATCTTTAAGATCAGGTACACGTGAAGATGAGGAACTCTTATTCCTGGGAACAGGAACCACTGGATCACAATCAAGTCCGAACTGCCTTTACTGTGATTTTATCAGATAAGTGCTTATTTCATTGCCAGATGTCAGGATGTATTGTTTCCAAAAAAATGTTTTGACACTCGGTCCAACTTAGGGGCTTGTTCCGGCTGAAAAGTGGCATCAGTGCATACTCTCTATTGGACAGCAGAATTCAAAGAGATTTGTTCCTAAAGTCACTCAGCCTTAAAGATGTCAGAGATTATTGAGAACTCAAATAGCCTTAAAAACTCAAGAGTCCGTCACGTGGACCTCATCTGGAGTTTGGCCTTTGGCCTGTTCATCAGGGGGGTGTGGTTTGAGGTGTGGTGGGCGGGCACTCACCCAGGCCCTGGTGGATGCCAGCTCGATCCTTGCGTTTGCGGCGGGCCACATGCTCGAAGCAGGGCAGCCCCCCCACGCGGGCAAAGCACAGCTTCTTATTGATGAAGAGGAAGAGGATGGCCAACAGCACGACGAAGACGCCCACCGCCGACAGGAAGCCGATGGCTTCAGGGGTGACTGCAGGGGAGAGCGGACACACATGGATCAGACAACGTTGCCACGCGACCATGCATGTGATCACACACACATACACACACACAAACACACACACAATGAGCGAGACTTCAGTAAATGAAGCATCTTCAAACAGGACTGCACCAGACCTACTGAGGACAATATATAGTGAAATCCACTGTAATGGATATAATATGTATTTTTTAGACACTGGGGCAATATGTCTTGTTTAGGTGTTGGGAATGAGACGAGTTATGCAATTGACAATTTTCCTTATATACAGTTCCTGGACTAGCAACAATTATGTAAGGAAGATGATACAGCATCAGAAGGGCTGGAACCTCCCACAATGGTGAAGTGACTTTCTGAGGGAATTAACCATTGGAAAGTTCAGTTCAGTTGAATGAATCATTAGGATGTTGTGTTTTGTACTGAATACGTATCACAGGAGTGGAAGAGTGAACAGAGGTGTCAGGGTAGTCACAGTGTCTGGCAGCGGTCTGGTAGTGTTTTGTAACTGGAATGTCTTGTCCTGGAGTGTCTTACCAGAACATTCTGTGGATTAATGTTTCTTCCCCTCCATTGGTTTGTCTAGGAAGCTATTCGTGCTTGGTTACTGTCCTCTGTGAGGACACTCGTCCTTGGTAAGCTCTGTTGAGCCTAAACAACCATGTATGTGGCATTGTGAACCCCTGTGGTGAAACGCTTCTTTCAAATGAAACAATCTGAGACTTGGTTGTAAACATTCAGAAATAAACTCTGTTAAAATGTGAAGATTTAGTAATTGGACAGCGAGCTGGTGTGTTAAAGAAAAGCTGTTGTGACTGTGTGTCAATGCAGACTTGAATATAATTGGTGTGGAATGAGGTGCGGAGTGTTAACACAAGCGTACTCGAGTGTTCACTGGAGGACTCTTACACCACCAAGTGTCTTCAGCCACCCACACCTCCATCCACATCCACCGCTCTATACAGACATATTGTTGATGTTTGTGTGTGTGTGTGTGTGTGTGTGTGTGTGTGTGTGTGTGTGCGTGTGTGTGTGTAGGTAGGCTCTGATCTCACCAGTACCTCACCTCTTTCAGAATGTGACTGAAAGACTGTTTGTGTACATATCTTTGCTCCTGCCAGGGACATTGTGGGGGAGGATGCACACACGCGCACGCACACACACACGCACACACACACACACACACACACACACACACACACACACACACACACACCATAAAAATGTTGCAGTCTTAGAGATAAAAGGTAAAAGGTAGGAATTTCTGACAAATGCACAAAGACTGGAGACCTGAGAGGAGGGTGTGTGTGTGTTTGTGTGTGTGTGTGTGTGTGTGTGTGTGTGTGTGTGTATGTGTGTGTGTAGAAGGGGATAATAAGGTCCAAATGAGAATCTACAAACTGGAGCAAAACATCCCACGCACCTGTCCTCCATCTTATCTGTTCCAACTAGAGGAAAATCACATATTTCACACACACACACACACACACACACACACACACACACACACACACACACACACACACACACACACACACACACACACACACACACACCCCACAGGGTACTGCTCTGTAGAATAAAAAAAACCTCATTACAACATTCTGCCCATCCCTCACACATGCACATTAAAACACACACACACACACACACACACACACACACACACACACACACACACACAATGCAAACACGCTGATTGATCTATTTAACCTCCTGCTGTGTGTGTCGCTCTCTGAGCTGAATAAAAGCGCCCCTTTAGAACTACTCTGTGCAAACATCCACGTAGAACACAACCAGATCGAGAAACACACACACACGCACACACACACACACACACACACACACACACACACGCACACGCACACACACACACACACACACGCACACACACACACACACACACACACACACACACACACACACACGCACACACACACACACACACACACAGCCCCGGGTGTATTTGTGATGGCTCAGTTATAGGTGCAGATGATAAAAGAAGGCCAGGGATGTTAATGCAGTTTAGTTTGCCCAACACCAGTGGAGTGAGCAGGACGTGTGTGTGTGTGTGTGTGTGTGTGTGTGTGTGTGTGTGTGTGTGTGTGTGTGTGTGTGTGTGTGTGTGTGTGGAGCATATACTCTTTTGATGTCGACACTAAGTGTGAAGGACTTCAAAGACTGCAGTGCTGCTTATTCTGCCATACAATATATCCTCACCCACACTTGCAGTAAATAGCTCTGTATGTGTTATCCTTTCACTACACATGCATTCATTTACAACACAGGCGAAATGTGTACACACACACACACACACCTTTGCAAAGCAACAAGATGTAGTCAGTTTCCTTGGAAACAGTGCAGATGGGCTGATATATGTTTTCATCCGTGTATTAAAAAAGGTCTCATTGCCATTTATGTCTCCAGTTGAAGGAGATGGACCAGATTAGAGAAACATCTCCCCCTAGTGACACATTCCTACCTCAGCACTCTGTTCATAGGCAGTACAGTAGTGGTGCTGATTTAGACCCAGTGGACTGACGTTCTGCAAGCAATCAGGAAGGTTTGAACTGTGCGTGGAGCAACACAGACAACACCAGAAAGATCATGAAGACTAAGAAGAGGCCGTGTGATGGAAGGACAGACGGCTCGTTGATATCCAAACAAACTTCACTACTGTGACCAATTCGACAAACCCTGATAGCGAAAAATGTGATCGTCGGTAGTTCACAGAAAATTTGCAAGCACCCTTGAACAAGGGTGAATATTGGCGTATATACGAGCGTACGTTGTATATCAGAGGTGCGTCAGTCTTAAAATCTACCGTCCTGCAGAGTTTAGTTTCAGCCCAGCTCAGCCCAGCCTGTCGCTAACATTCAAGTCTTAATGAAAGGCTTGAAAAATCACGACTAGGCGTGTCCAGTCAGGGCTGGACCTCACCTCTGTAGGGCAGCAGAGTCTCAGGGGAGAGGTCAGGCACCCCTGGGGTAGATATGGGAGAGGTCAGGCACCCCTGGGGTAGATATGGGAGAAGTCTGGCTTACGGGTTGTGCCTGGAGAAGACACGACAGGTTCCTTCCGATGACCAGGTTGGCATGGACGGCTGATTCCCAGTCCTGCTTCCATAATGCGCGGGGACGCTAAAACCAAGTGAAACCAGACGTTCCGAGCTGCTGATGGCGAATCTTGATCCCTGCCTGCTGTCCACGAGGCATAAAGCCTCGAGCTGTTGAGATCGTTACAGCTGGTGCACCATGAAGACTTTTGCCTAAAGCTCCCGAGACTTTATTAACTAACAGAATGACACGGCACTCTTCACAAGATCCGTCCTGTTTGTGCTGGACTAGAAGCTACATCCTTCCTGGGTTTCCTGCTCTGAGAGCCAAACAGATGACCAATGATGGATGCACCCAAAGCCACACCAACACATACCCTTGTAGACTTCTCCCTAGACCCTCATACACTCCTCTACCCCACAATTAGGACACTTGGCTCAAATCCTGCAGTCAAGTGCCTTTCCGACACTGCAACCTTACTGACTTGCCATTCTGCTCTACTCATATGACTTCATGGTGGACTGTAATCTGTCTCTGTTTCAGTGGTCCGTCTCTGTCTCTGTGGACATGGTGACTGTCTCTGTCACCTACATGAACCTCTGTGTCATTATACAAATTGAGAGCAAGCAGAAATGCCTGTTCAAACCCCCTCCTCTCTACCATGGCTCCATCACCAGAACCCACGGAACCACTCACCACTCTTAGAGACGGAGAGATTGATGAGAGTCAGGAAAGAGGATGAAAGCTACATGCTAACACACTCGCTGACACACTTCCTCTACGATAACACGCTTCCGTTCACCGGAGTGGACTCCATCAGCGGGGTTCACATACAGTGGGGTTTTCCCGCTAGGCGGTTATCAGACAGCACAAATGTTGTTCTAATCAGCCGCCTTCCAGAGGCAGGAAGAGTGCGAAGGAGTAATAAAGATGATGACAGGTCACTTCTGGGGCTCAGTTGGCAATGCAGACCAAGTCGTGGGGTCGCGGCATGGCAACAAATGAACGATGCATCTAAGGCAACATGTCCATGACACAACCACGGCAATGCACG
Organism: Brachyhypopomus gauderio; assembly: GCF_052324685.1. Classification (NCBI taxonomy): domain Eukaryota; kingdom Metazoa; phylum Chordata; class Actinopteri; order Gymnotiformes; family Hypopomidae; genus Brachyhypopomus; species Brachyhypopomus gauderio. Next base: position 2,592,798 of record NW_027506869.1, read on the forward strand.
AATGGCAGTGAAGCAAACGCTGTGTTGCCAAAGGCTCAGACCATCAGACCTGTGGGAGACTGGCAGACAGTGTCACAGCTGAAACATCAGATAACTGGCATTTCCACTGCATGATGCACTGAACTGGCCAAAGTCTAGGATAAGAAGTCAAAACAACCAGAAGGCCAAGTCAAGCCTTACACGCATTACATGCATTAAATGCACAGAATAAGACAAAAATCTATTATCAGGTCTGGGAGAGGACGTCTTCCAACCTGAAGGACACCTGACTTCATTCTGGGACAGGTATATTCTCTGTGGAGGTCACCACAGTTGAATTTATGACTCTACAGGATTCAAAATGAAACCCACTATCCCATTAGAGGGCTAATTGTGATTCTTAGCCCAAATTTCACAGTTTGTTTATATCTGTTCATATGTCTGGTAGGCCTAGATTGCCAGATGTCAGACTGCTCTATTGTGCTTTTAAACAGGATCCCGATAAAGCAAGTTAAACAAAAGTGCCAGACGAGAATGGAGAGACCGTCAGGTCTCTGAAAGATAATCCCCCAGACTGCATTGCAGTTAGCCTAATTGCCTTGTGTGCATCTTTTATTCTCCCTCATCTTCTTCCTCTTCGATGAGGCACAATGGTGTCTCTCTCTGCATCGTCTGCCTGTATCTTCATGTTTCAGCGTTGAACACGTGCAGCTCGCTCTGTTCTAAACAGCTGCGCTAACCGTCGGTAAGAATGCCGTGTGCAGTTCTGCCTTGTATAGCCCACATGGAGATCCAAACCCTGGAGCCTGCACCCAGAAATGCAGAGTTCTTCACTGAATCACAGATAAGCAGCAAAAAAAGGCTGTCTTAGATAAATGCAGCAGTCATCAGAGGTCTTCATATGAAATTTGAATGATTGCAGAGCTAACAGCAAACAAACCCTGATTGCATAAAAAAAAAAAAGATACATGTTTAAGTATGTTCTACACCCATGTATAAAAATGTGATTTTGGATATAAACTTTAAAGCATGGACATATGGTTATTGAGAGAATGGTTGTTGATACACTCCTGTGGCATTATGGTATTGTTGTCATGATGCAGCATGTACATGAGAGAGAGAGAGAGAGAGAGAGAGAGAGAGAGAGAGAGAGAGAGAGAGAGAGAGAAAGATGTGGTGTAAAGTCGCCAGCGACCCCTTTCGCCTCGAGCACCATGAGGCTCTGAAGTGTCTTCAGAATGTGACGCGCATATAGGCGCATTTACACAGTCACGCATCTTTGTAATGTAGACATGGACGTTTAGGCTTTGTGGCGCTCTGGTACGCTCAGTGATCCTACCCTTTTTCGGTCTGCGCTTGCATCTCGTTCACAAGAAACGGGAGAAGATGCAAACAGTGAATATCACAAAATTGAGTTTAAATTACACGAGATACTGCAACTGACAGGAAAACCTGCGGCTACTGCGGGGACGAGCACACTGAACCGCGCACGAGCCCCAGCGTCCGCCTGTTTCACCGCATCAACACGGACCCCCAGAAACAAGATTGAATTAGAAGGAAATCGGTACGACATCACTATTAGTGCCAACACCTCTAAACAAACGGCAAATTCCTTATATAATAAAGTGTCATCCTTGTCATACTTACTGTCGGAAGCCATCGTTGATAGGTACAGGTTTGATCCGGTGGTTTCAGTCAGCTCTCCCCATTACACGCTTTCCTAAACGTCTCATGAGGCATTTCATTTGTCGAAGGGATTTGTGTGGGCTTGATTTAATAAACTGCCCGAGAACCCATTGCGTCTCATCGCCTCGCATGAATCGGATTGTTAGTAGAAAATCCCGTCAATTGTCTCCTCTAAAAAAAACCACACTTGAAACAGTGGCATCCTCACGGTGACGCGCTGCGCGCACCCTCCCTTTCTCGCGCATTCTCTTCCCTCAGGCTGACCTGCAAGCGACCCAGACAGCCATATAAACCACAACGATAGCAAAATTGTAATAAATAAATCCATTAAATGCCTATTTCACATTAAAATGGTGTGCCGCTTACGTCTAATTTGTCAAATGCCGGCCATTCCGAGACTTTATAGGCCTACCGTTAGCTCCGATACCATCAGGATACAGAATCGAAACCACACAAGACACTTTAGTACATTTAAACGGCAAAAATTGAATATGATGAAGCAACACTACATTTCATGTATGCACGCAAATGAGCCAGGCAGGCAGACTTCTGTGTCGTGTGAATTCACTGTATACTGCATCTTAGTCAAGCGTACAGTAACCATGGGATGCCAATCAAATGCTGCATTTCTAAAAACATTTATGTATGAAACAGCGTTTACACATAATAATCAATTATTACAAAATGTTTTCCAAAAACATTTGGATAAAATCAAATGAAAGGTAATAACATAAAAACATGTGAACCTTAAGTAGTGTAAACTCTTTTTGTTTGAAAATAAAAGCCAACATTAAAAAGTCAACACTCAAACATTTTCTTATAACACTGGCACAGTTCAAAACGTTGTGCGAATTGGTAGCCAGAGTTGGCTGAGATGTTTTACATCCAAAACAGAAAGTACCTCGCCGCACTAGGAAATCCTTCATCATATGTCTCCTCTTTGCTCCAGTGGAGGGTTGATTTCGCTGCAGTGAGGTTCAGGGTTTAAAGAGGAGAAGACCGTTCTCATCCAAACCAAAACCACAAATCTGTTATGCTGTATATGCTTCTCCGGAAACACGTTTAAAATGCCAACTTTTTTTACACTGAAGGTTAAATGCCATACTGTAAGCACTTAAATGTCAAACAACTGACAGAGCATAAGAGGATAAAATCAGTTTGCACGAGCAGATAACCAGTTGAATCAGGGGTCTATCTGATTCCATTTGAATCTTCTTTTCTTTGTCTCTGCTGAATAAAATGGAGATGTGATCAAGAGAACAATAAACATGATCAATCAAAATATGATCAATCAAAATGATTACACTCCTCCACAAAACAGCTATATTTACCGGTGACCTTCTCGTCTTCCACTTCTGTCAGACGCCACAACCGGGTTGTGCTTTCCAGCTCACTTCTCAGGTCTCCTATTGGTCATAAAAGCTGTTTGTCAGCATTAGTGGGTCATGTGAATGTGTGAAAAGGTAGAAGGAGACCTGGGGTTTACCTTGGTTTGTGTCACGCGAGTTCCCTGAGGTCCTCATTTTGAGAGTTTCTTTCTTCAAGGTTTTCTTCTTAAGGCCCAGTACCCCCTGTGTGGGTTCTGTTTTTGTATCTGATGATGTAATCTCTATTTGTCTGTGGCGACGGGACTTAGAGGCCTGACACACAAACACAGTTTTACAAGTTAGCACAACATAATTTTATGAATCTAAGTAGGGAACCAAATACAGGCCTGAACCAAATGCTGTGATTGGCATGTAAAAGGTCACACAATATTTCTGCATGAGGATTGACTGTTGTAAAAGTTAAACCCATTTTAAAAACTTTTATTTGGTGTCAACTTATGTTTTGACACTGCATTACCTCCACAGCCTGACCGTAAGACTTGGATTTAATTACTGCCAGGAGCTGAGCTCTGCGGGAACTCTTTAAAGGAAAAACAGCTCAGTATTACAGATAATATATAACATACTTCCATAATCATTTCAAGGCTTTCAAATAATCAGTATTTTAGAGGATACCAGCACCTTCTGGCCAAACAGAGACATTGCACGATTACAAGTGTGCTGGGTTTTCATCATAACATAGACAGCCTTCGAAATATATACTGGATTTATATTGGCTGGAAATGGTTATGGAGAAATCAATATGTAAATGCATATGTAAAAGGACTGCTTTGAGGGCAGGGTTAATCACACCTCGTTTTGATTTGACGTTCCTTCTCCCGCCCCTCTGTCACTCTCAGCACGCTGATCTCCAAACACCTACAGAAATGCGGAGAGAGAAACACACAGACACATAGCGATGCAGACGTAAGCACACCCGTGTGAGCACAGCCAAGATGATGTGACAGACAGTGCAAATACAAAGTCGTTGTTGGTGTCGTTTGGCCCAGCTGCCACTCACAGTCTGGTTCCTCTGCCAGTTGTGATAGGTCAGCACCGCTCCACGCAGTCTGGGCACCAGGTTGTGTTTGACCAGGTTGAGGACGGCACCCTCCGTCTGCGCCGAGATCCCCTGCTTCAGATTTTCATAGTGCTCGTGCACGTTTGCCAGCTCCTAGTGCACATGCACACACACACACATACACACACACGCATCCACACACACATACGGGCACGCACACACAGGCACAACAACTTCATTAACCTATTGCACAAGTATTACAATTTTGTGCAGACTCGATGTTGAGCAACATCCGATTTTGCACTTGATTTTGTACAAAATAGACGTCTTACATTTTATTTGGATGCTATAACTAATTTATAACAAATCTGACTGTCGTCCTTAGTAAAAGACAAGAGAGTTCATTCTGGTGCCTCAGCAGTCTTAAATCTCAGCACTCCACATTTACTGATGTTGTCATGGGAATGTGGGTGTGGCTACTCACTTCGATCGTGTCTGTGCTGATTAGCTCCTGTGCACGGGATGGTCGATCGATGAAGGCCTCACACAGCTGTTGGCCCGGTCCCTGTCCCTGCCTCTTCTTCACCTTAAAGAGCAGCTACCCCCCACCCAAAAAAAAAACACATGCAGCATTGTGGGAAATGTAGGCCAGGCAATGGGAAGAAGATCAGGAACACTAGGAGAGCATGCCTGCTGCATCATTCATGTACATTTCTTGTCCGTTTCCAAATTCTAAACTGACCGTCTAACATTCATGAATTCTAGCACAGCTCTCTTATTCTATTAAATAAAAATGGTGAATAAACCTACCGGGATTGGCATAGCGGTGAAATGGAAGGCTTTATCGTGCAGGAGCTTTCTGAGGATGAACACTACATCGTAGTGCTGTGCGTCCACCGCGTCCTGCTGGAACCTCATCATCTCGCCCCAGTCCTTCAGAGCCAAGCGAACCTACACAGGAGACACAGGATGACAGGACAGAAAGGGCAGTCCTGCAGCACCACAGCTACCCCGCTCTGTCTCATCACCACCCAGCACACACGTGCCTTCGGGGGGGAAAAGGGGGATATTGCATTTACGCGTGTAATTGCCACCTGCCGCAAAGTCAAAGGTCAAAGAACACTACATGCTAGCAGCAACACTTTCCTTTCTTTGAGCTACATGCTAAACTAAGCACCACAGTCTGTGAACAAGAGCGAGGACTCAACCAGGAGGGGTCAGAGCTCCTGGAAACAGCTGGAGGATGGTTACCTTTTCTTTGGGAGTTGTGAGCTGAGAGTTGTAGAGGCCGTAGAGAAGGTAGAGACCTCCAACACGGATCTGGAAGGAGTATGGGGGGAGGAGGTACGGTGCAGCTACAGACAGGGCCAAACGTGTGAAGACTCTACTCCTGTTGGGCTCCATAGGACCACTGCAAGTTGGAGAGAGCAAGGGATGGAGAGAGAAGGGGCTACTAAAAGGGCTTGACATTTCTAGCAAACATGGAAGTAGTCTAGATTCAAAGAGCAGTGAACCCAGTCCAGGATGCCTCTCTGGGCAGGTAAAGCCCATAATGAAAATTTCAAAGCCAATCGATAAAAATTCATTGCAAGAACCGCATGGCGACCATAAGCACAGGAAGCAGTCAACAGCACCTCCCAAACCCTAAGTCATAAGGTTTTTATTCAGTTTTCAGTACACAATAAAACAGCAACATCTACCCTTCACTTGACTTACCTCCACAGTTCTCACTAATAGATACCACCCTCCAAATCACCATCAGAATATGACCACTGGTTATTCATAAGAAAAGGTTTTACTAAGATTGGCTTCGGTGTGCCAACATTTGAAGGTTTCTGCACAAACAAGGTGAACAAAGCTTCAGTACATATTCAGTTAAGTCACTGTGGGTCCTTTAGTTGGAGAATAGGTGCCGTAAACGTAAGGCATCAACCATTCGTTTTACAAAGCTAACAAAGCTAGCAAGCTAGCAATCAAATGACACGATATGTAAAGCTGTAAACAAGCCGGAACAGTGACTACTTACTAAAATATACTTGAGAACTTCATCTCTCTCCAGATGGCCGAAAACACCTCGAAGCGCACAGACGCCGTAGCTTGAAAACGACCAAGTATGTGATCAAAGTCAGCGTTCAGGGCTCGTCTGAAATAGTCCATTATTCTATGATCGAAGACTATTTAAATATATATATACTGTTAAGTATAATTGTTGATATTTAAAGCGCTTTTAATTACGTTATTAAATATAAAATACATCTTCCTTCCATGTTTTTGTGTTGCTTCCTCGTTTAAGAGTTAACGGGTGTTTGAGCCAGTTAAATATTATACTGCCATCTGCTGTTCTGGGAGGCATGAGCACCTAGTTACTACCTACCTACCGACTGAAGTGTTATTCGTTATATTAATAATGATATGCCGAGAGGTAACTGAACAACTTGTTTTATTGCTGACATCAATGCGGACTGATACAGACATACCGCAGCCACCGTGCTGCTCAACCAGTGCACATCAATCCGCCTATGGTGATAACCTAGTTCCAAATAGTATATTACAACACCGATGTCCAAAACATCTTGTTCCTCTGGAAACCTTGTGTACTACCCTGCAATTTCTACCACTTCTCCTAATCTCTTAAAATAGCCTAGATGTCATAAAATTGCAAAGAGACATAATTATCCATTAATATTTAACACAGTGCAAAAATACAAACTCCCATGTAACCCTGTTACACAAAGAAATCAGGAGACAGCAAAACCGAGAAACAGCCCACATCAAAATAAGGGAAATAGTTTTTATTGATTAGACAAAAGCAACAATAAATTGATTCACTGTACTGAAGACTTCAACAAGACTTCATTGTACTGAAGAGTTGCTTTCACATTGGCTCTGAAAGGTGTCATGAAAATAGCCATCCTCCAACTGCTCCGAGAGCAGCCACCACGGCCGTCCCGGCGGTGGGCAAACCGGCTGCTCCTAAATAACAAACAAAAATCTGGTGAATGCATGATGTTGGGCGTATCATCCAGATCCTTATTAGTAATGTCCACGTGAATGCGCGTCACATTGGGCGCAACGCTCTGAAACTGCTTTGAAAGTTTGTCATAATGCTTTGACACACAATGGTTGCTAGGCAACGAGTCTATTCAAAGCTAAAATCTGCAATAAAGTAGCTAGTCAGGTAGCGATAAGCCTATGTCAATGATAGATAAACATAGATTTAAAAATACGTCACATTTATTTTTTCCATAAAACAAAATTTCCAAACTCCGCTTTACTCTCACAATGCCAGCTAGGCTACAGTTATTCTGCAATGCACAAGAAAGCGAAACGTGTTGAGTTCCCAAGAGCAATTTAAGAATATTTATTGTAACCTGACGTTGTTGTTAAATAAATTCCACCTCCCGTCTAATTTGATAAGTTTAGATGTAGCCTAGAAAAATAACATTAATAAGAATGGAAATTTGGAAGCGTTTTCAGCTTCAGGGCAATATGGACGGCGTAAATATACAGAGCTTCAAAACTGACTCGAAACAGTACTGACAAAGTCAAAGTTAAAACAAGAGACAGACTTGTAGTCGGTGAGCACAAAGCAACATACTTCACTGCAGTTCCAGCTACAGACTCTTTTAATACTCTCTTAATTTTTCTTTATTTATGCAAATCGCAGTGTCAAATATCCTATAAATACTCACAGAAAACATAAATAATATAAATCAATACAGTTCAACACAGGCCACAGGTCGCTAAAGACTTGTTTCTGTGTCTTACCGACAGACTGTAGCATGGCTACAAGACTACCGGCCGCCACCGCCCCGCCGTTAGCCACCGCTGCGGATGACATCATCCCGGCGGCATAAGATCCTGCCGTTACACCAGCAGCGGTGAAGCCCACTCTCGTTAGTACGAGGGGGGTTAACACCACGAGACCAACTGGAAGACCAGGAAAACGAAAAACGGCGTTGACTCGTTTCTTTGGTGACGGGATTAGAGAAAAGCACTGGAAACTGAGTAAAGAAGCCGGAGGGTGTTTAGCTTGTGCCAAAAGTCACATAAAGTCATATTAAGGTTATATTAAAGTCATATTAAAGTAATATTAAAGTCACATTAAAGTAATACTATACCTACCTGCACACACGACAGCTGTGCCTGCTTCTACTGTTTAAGAGAAAAGCATAAACAATCTACATCAGTCGTCCAAGTAAATAAAAACTCCCGTATGAAACATGTTTGTGACAAAAAATAAGTGGGTTACTTACTCAGCACCATCACACCTGGTGATGTTTCACAAAGATTTACAAAGAACGCTTCTGACGCTGAACACGGTTACTGAAAGCGGTTCCTCAGCTGAGCGGCTTGTTTTTATTGGTGAAGCCGAACTCTTCCACAGAATCAAAACTGAAAGTCAGATTTGTCGCACTGTCTCTGTGCGCATGCGTCATCAAGAACCCTCAAGGCTGCATATGAAATGCCGAACTTAAGCAGTATTTTTTTTATTTTTTTATTAAATCACACTTCACAGAGGTAAGTATACAACGAACAGTATACAAAAACATAACATACAAATGAGCCAGACGAGCCAGGGGTTATCTACATTAAACAAACAGGTTATAAGTGGAACATACATTCAAAGTTCTGATAGCCTTCTTGTTTGTTGAATCAGCAAGCAATTTGAAATAATATTCCATTTCCTTTCTGAATACTAAAAAACAAGGGGTTTTCTTACCAAACTTACTTTTATGAATAAAAAATTTAGCTTGAAGCAAAATCAGGTTTAGTAAAAAATAGCATTTCCCCTCTTTCTTGGCATACTTATGAAAGCCAAAGACAACATTTTCCCAGTATAAAACAAAATCTTTGAGGAGATGATCAATGAAAAATCTGCTGAGGTCTCCCCAAAATTGTTTGCTCTGCGAACAATGCCAGAATAAATGAACCACTGTTTCTGGATGGGAGTTACAAAAAGAGCAATTTGTGTTGATGTTTTTCTTGAATTTTTGCATATAATGGTTGGCAGGGTAGCATTTATGTAAAATCTTATATGATACCTCCTTAACTTTGTTTGTAATTAAAAATTTATGTGGGAGCATCCAAACTTTTTCCCAGTCAATGTTGTTGCTGAGGCGACTCCAATATGCAGTTATGTAAGGGATGGTAACAATATCTTTTTGGAATAAAGCACGTATTTCTTTATTCTTTTTCTTTTGGGGTTGTGATGAAAGGCAGATTTTCCCTTCTGGACAGTCAGTTATACAGAGGAGTGATCCCTGTGCAGCCAAAGGTGTCGGTCTGTCTCTAAACAGCATTAAAACGCCTGAAGGAATGGCATTGATGACAGAGGAGAATTCCTCAGGAGTCGGATGAAAGTTATATCTGGACAGAAATTCAGTGTAACAGAGAAGTGACCCCTCCTCATTAAATAACTGACTCACCAACCAAATCTCATTCTGAAACCAAGATTCAAGAAAAAGTGATTTATTTTTAGAAATAATGTCTCTATTATTCCATATAATATAACAATGTGGTGAGAAATTATGCTTATAAACCAAATTCCAGGCCAGGAGAACCTGTTTATGGAACACTGACAGTTTGGCAGGGAGTCTAGCTACATTATAGTTACACCTCAGAAGGAAGTGCAGTCCACCAAAACGGGAAAAATGTAGTGGGGAATAAAATTCCAAATTGATGTAGGATTTTTTATGAAGTTTCTAGCCCAATTACTTTTAAATGTGTTATTCATGGTAGTAAAGTCCAAAAAATTAAGTCCTCCAGATTCATATCTATTCATTACAACACTTTTCCTTATATAATGTGTACGATTCCTCCAAAGGAAGTTGAAGAGCATTTGATCAGCCCCGTCGACAGGGGGGGACAACCGGGTCTGTTGTCCCGGGCCCTAGGGCCAGGGGGGCCCATCAAAGAGCCCAGCAATTTATTTTTTATTTAAAGTCTATAATTTTTAAATAATCTTGAAATCTTTCATTAATATAAAATTATGTACTCATAATAAGCTCAATGGCTCAAATATATATGTTTTTTACCTATCTGCATATTTTCCATTAAGTGCATACACCCCCGCATCCCACTGGAAAATGGTTTGATCCAGCACCGACTGTAGCCGGCCGGTATCCGCCCAACAGCGAGAAATACAGTGGTGGATAGTTAAAGTAAATACTGAAATCTGGAGCGCAGAAAAGAAAGGAAAAACATTTACCTGACGAATTTTAAAGTTGCATTGTGTTCCATGTTTGAAAAGTGCTGGAATTTAGGGTAAAGTACTTGAAAATGCTTGAAATTGTAACTACTTCGTTTCACAACAAATAGCTGTCTGACTGAACAGTTCTCGTGAAGACAAGATTGGGCGTTTTGAAAATAAACAACTATTAAATAATGTGATAAAAAGCGAATTATTTTGAATCATTTCGAGTATATGTATAAATATTTACCTTAATTAAGTTTAACGTGCTGGAAAATATTGAAATGGACCTTGAAAATGACGTACAAGTGCTTGAATTCCACCTTATAAAGGTGTATGAACCCTGCAAACATGACTTTGTCCATCGCGCTGAAGCGCGGCGCGCGCGAAGTTACAAAATTCGAGAGGTGCACGACCTCGCGAACCGACAGCGCGCGAGGCCCTCGTGCACACGCGGAGCCACTGCGATTACGTCAATTTCGCGTAGGGGGGGGGGGGGGGGGGGTGGGGGCACATGAATCTTTCTTGTCCCGGGCCCCAGCGAGACTGTCAACGGGCCTGCATTTGATCGATAGTTGTACTGATTTTACCATCTAGCTGTAGTGAAATGGCTGCATAAGATAGTCTGGAAAGCCCCTCTGCTTTAGTTAATAATACTCTGCCCCGCAGAGATAAATCCCTCTGTAACCACTGATTAAGCTTCTTTTGAGTTTTCTGAATGATTGGAGTAAAATTTAAGGAAGATCTTAATTTTTGATTCTTGGTGATCACAAGGCCCAAATATTTAACCTCCTCTCTTACCATAATATTGCAGATAGACTGAACATCACAGTTTTTGACTGGTAGCAGTTCACATTTTTTAATATTCAAACATAAACCAGAAGCCTTAGAGAATGTAAGGAATGCCACCTGATCTCCACCTAACCAGCCTCACCTGACACTCATCACCACACCCCCTGTATCTCTACTTAAACGCCCACATTCCACTTCCTAGTCGCGAAGTATTGCCGACTCATGCCGCATACCAAGCCTTTCTATTACCTGCCTGCTTTCCTGTGTTCCGACCCTCGCTTACGTCCCCGACCTCGTCTCCTGCCTAGTCCCTCTGTACCTCCTGACTTCGGCTTCCCCGGTATGACCCTGGACCGTCCTGACCACGCCAAGACAACGCAGTTGTTACTAGTGCTCGTGATACACCTGCCTGTGCTTGTACCAACGTTTCATTTCAATAAAAGCGGTGTTCTTCCGCATTTGGATCCCTCTCTGCCTGTTCAATACGTTACAGAGAAATCATTGATGATATTGAGAGCAATAGGTATTTGATTTATATCTTTTAGAAAGAGTGTAGTATCATCGGCCAATTGACTAATAAAAATATCCCTGCCAGCTATGGAGATTCCTTGAATATTACTGTTAATAATATGAGTTGCGAGAATTTGTGTAGAAAGTAAAAATAGATAGGGAGAAAGTGGACATCCTTGCCGGATACCTCGTTGGAGGTTGAATCTGGGGGTCATACCATGTTTTAATTTGATAGAGCTATTGCTGTTAGCGTACAGGGTTTGAATGGCCTTACCAAAGTAAGTACCAAAGCCAAACTTTTCTAGAGAACGAAAGAGGAATTGATGTTCTATTGTGTCAAAGGCCTTATAGAAATCCAGGAAGAGAATGAAGCCGTCATCAGCTATCAAGTCAGAGTAATCAAGCACATCCAGTACAAGTCTGATGTTATTTGAGATGTGACGATTTCTCATAAAGCCTGACTGTGTTTCACCAATAACTGTGTCCAAGACTACTTTAAGTCTCTTAGCAAGCACATTGGCAAAGATCTTGTAATCATTATTGAGGAGAGAAATGGGTCTCCAGTTATCAATTAAAAGTACATCCTTGTCAGACTTAGGGATCAACGTGATGATGCCCTGAGTAAGGCTTGAAGGGAGTGCATTCTTTTCTATGCTTTCTATAAAAACCTGTAGCATAAATGGAGCTAACTGTTTTGAGAAGCATTTGTAAAACTCTGAAGTTAGGCCATCTGAACCCGGAGATTTATTCGTCTTAAGAGAGTCAATGGAAACAAGTACCTCCTTCAGGGTGAAAGGGGCATCACAGTAATCTTTATCACTTGAATCCACTGTTATCAAGTTTTTTATAGATGCTAAATATATATCTGTGGCCACTTCATCATATTTAGAACTGTAAAGATTTCCATAGAAGTTACAGCAAAAATTGGAAATTAGTTTGGTATCTTCAGAAATAACACCACCAATGTTTAGCTGGTGTATGGTATTGTTTTTTGAGCGATGTTTTTCCAGCCTAAAAAAGTATGCAGAGTTTTGCTCCCCTTTTTCCAACCACTTCTTCCTGGATCTCACAAAGGCCCCTTCTGCTTTGCGTCGATATATATCATCCAGTCCACTCTGAAGGTCTAATAAGTTCAATCTGTCCTCCTGTAAGATGTCCTCAGGAGACTTTGAATAAAACAAAGCAATTTTAGAGATTACCTCTTCTTCCTCAACTCTTCTAGATTTGGCCACATAACTTCCATACCTTCTTAAGAATTTACCAACTTCAAATTTAAACAACTCCCAGTTAGAATTATAAGATTTCTCTTTCCTAGCTTTATCCCAAAACTGGCTAGATAATTTATCAATCTCTTTTTTTAACTGACCTATGCTCAAGCAAGGAGTTATTTAGTTTCCAGTATGAGGATCTATATAAAGTAAACTGAGATACACCCCAGCAAACAATCCCATTTGGGCCCATTTTGGGTTTCCTTTGGGCAGTGAGGGATAGGGCTTGCCCACTGATAACCTCATGATGGGACATAATAGTTTAGCCCACTCTGGGCCCGTGCCCATTAGCCCACTTCTGGCCATTACAGGTTAAATGTGGGCAGTGCACCATTGGGCTTGCCCACTGATAACCTCATGATGGGACACAATAGTTTAGCCCACTCTGGGCCCGTGCCCATTAGCCCACTTCTGGCCATTACAGGTTAAATGTGGGCAGTGCACCATTGGGCTTGCCCACTGATAACCTCATGAGGGCACAAAATAGTTTAGCCCACTCTGGGCCCGTGCCCATTAGCCCACTTCTGGCCATTACAGGTTAAATGTGGGCAGTGCACCATTGGGCTTGCCCACTGATAACCTCATGAGGGCACAAAATAGTTTAGCCCACTATGGGCCCGTGCCCATTAGCCCACTTCTGGCCATTACAGGTTAAATGTGGGCAGTGCACCATTGGGCTTGCCCACTGATAACCTCATGAGGGCACAAAATAGTTTAGCCCACTATGGGCCCGTGCCCATTAACCCACTTCTGGCCATTACAGGTTAAATGTGGGCAGTGCACCAGGGCTTGCCCATAGTCAACCCCACACTAAGAAATGCATGTTTGATTACTGTAAAGAAAATTAAGGACAGCAGCCCAGCTGCTTTTACTTGAATATGCTGCATTGTGTCTCTTTTTAAGTCTCACATCAGATGTGGTTATTATGGTTGGTCATCATATGCCACACCTTTAAAAGTAGCACTTTAAAACTAAACAAGTCCTCAGTCCCACTTTTGTGTATTGTAGTCTGATGAATTGTAGTTAAAACAGCAGTTGGTGGACACTCATGTAGAATATTATTTTGCATCCCACTTTATATTTTTTGTTGCGAGTGTTGGGTGTCTAAACAATTCATTACAACAGCCACAATTGTTCGCTTTTCATCTTATAAAAAATATACTGAGTGAAACAAAAACACAAAACTTAAACGATTTGTGATTCAAAAACAGGCGTTTTGCCTCAGTCAATTAGCTGTATGATGGCCCTTAACATTTTTCATCAGGCACATAACAGGCACATAATTAAATCGCGGCAAGAAGAACACGCGCAGACCGTTTGTTGAGAAGATTGCCAGCTCTTTCTCGGTTCTCGTCTGTTCATCGATTACGAATTTGTAAGGTATGTTTTGACCAATACAATCATTTGATACGTACACTTAAATTTCGAATAATTATGCACAAAATTTCGAAGCAGTTAACATTTTTACTCATAGTGTAATCCCTACCACGTTATAAACGCCATTGCTGTTAGGGTGTCTTATCAAACCTATTACGCGCTCGCGCATACACATACACACACACACACACACACACACACACACACACACACACACACTGTATATATAATGTTTGCAGTGCGCCCGTAAATTTAGTTAGTTGACAAGACCCGCTAGCTAAATATTTACACATTAGCATGCTGTTTGTGAGATATATCTTAACACGAAATATAGGCCGCGTTCGAGATTTCAAGCACCTACAGTCTAGTTGCTGGCTTTTATATACAACTCTGTGTATACACAGTGAATATGTGTAGGTAAATTTATATCTATATTTTTTTCTAGGTGTCTACAACTTATTCCATCACCTCAACTTTGCTAACAGTCTTGCTCTGCAGCTCTCTTGGAAAGGCTCTGGGGAGAAGAGATCTTTTCAAGATCTCATCCTCTGTAAAGTGGTCATAGGTGAGAAGGATTTTGATATTTTGGTTTATTATTTCTTTTGCTTGCAATTCATCTGTACAGTTTGTCTAAGTTTTCACTGGAAATTGCTCAGTCAATACTTTTTCACTTTTGTGGTAAAGTGATAGTGGATGAAGGCAACACTTAATAGATGTTTAAAATGTATTTTACATTTTATAGAATTTTATGAAAGTGTTTTAGTCTCTACCTGTTTTATTAATCTGAAACATTCAGAATATTTTTGTACATTTGTGCTGTACAACTACATAGCGGCAGTCCACAGAAGTGCACCAGAACAGGTGACCAATGCTGCAGTTGAGGCTGCAATCAAGGTGTGGCTGAGGAACGCTAGAGACCGTGATGGAGGTAGAAAAGAAAGAATGTTGAGAAGACACACACAGAACCAAGTCTGATTTATGATGTTCATGTTATTGATTATGGTTTTCCAGTCGTTCTGTTTAAAATATTCTTAGTGAATTCAGTGTCATTTTTTTCTTGCACTTGAAAGATATTTCATTTACTGTTTTATATTACTCATAATTTTTGCTGTGCTCAGAATATTCAGCAAGCATGTGACATTATAAATTATAAGAATCTTTTGAATGCAAAAGACATCTGCATCTGCAGTTCAAATGTAAATGCTAGTTTAAGTTTAAACTTAATGTTTTTTCAATGTAAAATAAATAATGACTTGACCCTTTTCCAAACTCTTGGTGGTTTTTACATGAGGTAAGCATTTAGGCTCCAAAAGAGGCAAAAAAAATATTTTCTGGATAATCTATTTGTAGTTTAAAGAAGAGAATACACAGATGGCAAACTATGGGAAAGTGGTGGTGGCTATGGGTGGAACAGTGCAATAGCTTAATGTGAGTAAGATATGTGGGGCCAGTGTAGGCAGCTGTGGGCTGAGTAGTGGCCCTGATTGGGTCCATAAGTGGCTCAGAGTGGGAAAGTGGCAAATTGACCGCTATAGGCTGAACAATGGCAAGTTATATGGGACCAGTGTAGGCAACTGTGGGCTAAGTAGTCGGCTAAGAAAGGGCTTGAATTGGGCAAAGCCAGATAACTGGGCTGATTGTGGGTAGCCCATTTGGGTCCATAACAGTGGGCCCTGTTACGCCCCCACGTTCAAACCGGAAGGGGTCCAATGTGGGCAGCCCAAATAGGGCCACATTTTAAGCCCGCTGTGGTCCCAAAGAGGGCCACTGTTGCCATGTTTGCTGGGATATGTGGGGCCAGTGTAGGCAACTGTGGGCTAAGTAGTCGGCTAAGAAAGGGCTTGAATTGGGCAAACTCGGATAACTGGGCTGATTGCGGGTAGCCCATTTGGGTCCATAACAGTGGGCCCTGTTACGCCCCCACGTTCAAAACGGAAGGGGTCCAATGTGGGCAGCCCAAATAGGGCCACATTTTAAGCCCGCTGTGGTCCCAAAGAGGGCCACTGTTGCCATGTTTGCTGGGTCGCTTGGCGCCGAGACGATGCACTGTATCGATTGCATCAGCGAGCTTGGTCTTCCATTCTGGGAGGACATCCAGACAAATCTCAATGGTCTTCTGCCGTACATCTTCCTTCTCCAGCTCTTTCACTCCATAGAGTCGTAAGTTCCATTTCCGTGAGTACCTTTCCAGCTCAGAAATCCTTAAACGACAGTCCTCTACCAGTCTTTCCTCATGAGAAACTCGCTTTTCAAGTGTAGATACTTTTTCTTTTATGTCCTTGATTTCAGCACAGGCAAAATCAATGGTCTTCTTTAAGCCTTCAATTTTCAACACATTTGCACCGACCATTTTCTCAATGTTGTCAGACCTGGTATTTATCAGTGCAGACAGCGAGGCAACTATGTCATCAGCGTTGGCTTGTTCGGAGTTATCACGAGTATACATCACCTTCTTTGGGGCTGGCGATTTGCTCGGAGTGACAGGAAAGGAAGGGAAGTCTTCCAGATCGTCCTCAACTACAGGAAGAGTCACAGGAGCAGCGTAGCTATGCAGGCTATCGATTAGCATATTGCCGGCATTAGCATTAGCTCCAGGCGGCGAGGCTTTTGAACCTTCCAAAGTTCGGCTCCTATCGCGTTTTACAGGCATGTTCAAATTCTCTTCTCTATTCGTGGTATAAGAGTGTCAAGGTAGTGACAGTTTATTGAAGAACAAACTATAACTCCACTGTTAACAAAGACTGAAACTTCGCAGCGCTCGGTAAAAGCGTGTGCTCACTCGTCCATCTTGGCACGCCCCCCCCGAACTTAAGCAGTATACTAGATTTCAATGCAGTACGTTCTGCTTACGGAAGCGTATTTAGCGTATGTTAAAAAAAATCTTCAGCGTGTCGTTATTACGAGATCCTTATGTCGTTAAAACGAGAAAACTCGTTATTACGAGATATGTCGTTAATACGACCTAACTACACTGTGTTATTCTTTCTTCAATAGCTTTAAGACAGTATCAGCAAAAGTACCAAAATAGGTAAATTCTTATTTCTGGCAACCAAAACATCTACAACTTTGTTTACGTCAGGAATAGACGTATTTTATATCGTTGACATGTTATTGTGAATGTACTAAAATAACCGAAACCAACTTTAACGCGGTGTAGTTATGTCGTTTTAACGACATAAGGATCTCGTAATAACGATAGTTCTCATTTTAACGACATAAGGATCTGTAATAACGACATGCTGA
This sequence comes from Brachyhypopomus gauderio, assembly GCF_052324685.1. Classification (NCBI taxonomy): domain Eukaryota; kingdom Metazoa; phylum Chordata; class Actinopteri; order Gymnotiformes; family Hypopomidae; genus Brachyhypopomus; species Brachyhypopomus gauderio. The sequence continues at coordinate 2,610,234 of NW_027506869.1, forward strand.
GAATTGTTTTAACTTGGTGTTGACGCTCATGTGTTCATTTATTGTGAAAAAACGAACATACCACACATGCGGCTACAGATGCTCCATTTATACATAAACGAACATAACACAATGCATAAACGTCACATGAGCACCGTCACAGCGTTAAAGGAAAACTCAGAGTTGATGCAAACTGAAGAGTCATTAGAATGCAAAACAAATGCACTGAGGTAGGCTACATGTCATAATTAGGCCTACCGTGTTTATTGTTATTTGTTATTCATCAGTTTAACCAAGTTGTCCTAGTTGTGATGAATAGAGTTACTTGTTTCTTGTCGTGACCAAAGTAATATTTTAGTAGGCTATATCTAGCCCTGGTTCAATTTATTCTTTTGACCGTTGTTTCTTCATATCAGAGATCTGTTGTATGGTTGTGTTTTAAAGATTAAATTGCAAATTACAGTAATTTTGTAAGTTAAAGATCTGGTGCTGATTAAAACTTAAAGTGGTGATGAGATCTTAAAATTTTTTGGAAGGTCTTTAAAAAGTCTTTAAACGGTATTGAAATTAACTTCAGTATTGCTGCATATACCCTGTTGTATCTTGTAAAGAGCCGGCTGTCATTTTTTTTTCTCTGCTCCGAACACCTCTGCTGCTTCAGTTGAATCATAGGACATTGTGCCTCAATCACATACTTCAAAACGGCGCTCGATTCAGTAAGACATCCGGGTACTTTTCGTTTAGTGTTTTCAGACACACTACCCTTTATCTCGTGCTGCTTTGGCGTACTGAAGAGGAAGGAAGTATTGCATTTCGGACGGAGCCCAAGTTATAGTTTCGACATCACTAGCGTCGTGGTAACCATGTGCTTTCATGATTATTTTTCAACATAAACCAAGGCTCTGTTCGAAATAGCCTACTACATACTACTGGCGTACTGATCGAGCCCCAAATCAGTATGCTGTATGCAGTATGTGACCAAAATGAAAATTTCCAGTACGCGAAACATACCCGGATGACCTACTACTTCCGCAAAATATTCCAGTACGCGAACAGAGCTATCTTCGTGGTGTATTGCATCCCATCATGCAACGCTATGTTCATGTAACCCCGTAGTATGCTTTGCTTTTGTCGCATACTGGAAACTGTACTGCATACTACTACGAGGACCGGTATGCAGTATCCAGTATATACTGAGTCCAGTATGCAGTATCCAGTATGTAGTAGTCTATTTCGAACAGAGCCCAAGTGATTTCTTGCTTATTCTCACCACGAGGTGGGGAAGGATATGCCGCCTTGTTCATTATTTAAACTGTTCCTAGTTTGTTCTGTTCGTGTATTTATTAGTGTTTCCACACTTCCAAAAATTGTTTATTAGTGTTAGTGTTTTGCTCGGAAACGTTAGGAAAAGAACAAGACATTTTCCTCTCTGGTGGCCAAACAAATACATTTTATTATTTTTTGTTAGAAATTATTACACATTTGTTTTGAGGGGCTGTTTAGAAGTTCCTGGTCCTCATCCTCTGCGAAGACCTCAGGAAGGCGAGGTAGGCTACGTAAACCAGTAGCATCAGGCTTTGGTGGACTTGTGAGGTAAGGCTGGCAACCGAGAATGGAGCTTAGGTGTCCTACAAAACCTAGCAACCCTTGAACCCAGCAAACCACCTGCAAACGCCACAGCCATCGTCAGACCTGGTGACAAGCCTGCAGCACCTGTAGAGCAAAGAGGACCAAACTTTAATCCCACCGACTAGGAAGATGGTTTGTTTGGTTGTTTGTCTGGGATGCTAGAGTGGTCCCCCTGCTGACTGTAGAAGAGCCACCACACAGCCCACGGCCACTCCTCTGCGATTAGCTGTGGCAGCTGATGACATCATTATAAGTAATACGATGTGATTTTAACTTAGTTCATTGAGCACTCTAGTCAATATTGTTATGTTGTGCTGAGTTGCTGCTTTATGATATAAGACATTATTTTTGTACATTGCGTGGGATCAAATGAGAAAGTTTTAGGTCACCCTTGGGTCAAGGGACCAGACGAGAGGACGAAGACGACGGGAATGAAGACATGTTCCAGACAGAAGCAGTTTCCACAAGAGTGCAGAATTTATGCTGTGCTTAGGCAGACATTACTGATACTGATGTATATCTTATCTGTGTGATCTTGTGTCCGTAAATAGTATGACTTTGTGTACATGGCTGTGTTCGAAATATTCTACTACATACTACTGGCATACTGATCGAGCCCCAAATCAGTATGTCGTATGCAGTATGTGACCAAAATGAAAATTTCCAGTACGCGAAACATACCCGGATGACCTACTACTTCCGCAAAATATTCTAGTACACGAACAGAGCTATCTTCGTGGTGTACTGCATCCCATCATGCAATGCTACGTTCACGTGACCCCGTAGTGTGCTTTGCTTTTGTCGCATACTGGAAACTGTACTGCATACTACTACGAGGACCGGTATGCAGTATCCAGTATATACTGAGTCCAGTATGCAGTATCCAGTATGTAGTAGTCTATTTCGAACAGAGCCCAAGTGATTTCTTGCTTATTCTCACCACGAGGTGGGGAAGGATATGCCGCCTTGTTCATTATTTAAACTGTTCCTAGTTTGTTCTGTTCGTGTATTTATTAGTGTTTCCACACTTCCAAAAATTGTTTATTAGTGTTAGTGTTTTGCTCGGAAACGTTAGGAAAAGAACAAGACATTTTCCTCTCTGGTGGCCAAACAAATACATTTTATTATTTTTTGTTAGAAATTATTACACATTTGTTTTGAGGGGCTGTTTAGAAGTTCCTGGTCCTCATCCTCTGCGAAGACCTCAGGAAGGCGAGGTAGGCTACGTAAACCAGTAGCATCAGGCTTTGGTGGACTTGTGAGGTAAGGCTGGCAACCGAGAATGGAGCTTAGGTGTCCTACAAAACCTAGCAACCCTTGAACCCAGCAAACCACCTGCAAACGCCACAGCCATCGTCAGACCTGGTGACAAGCCTGCAGCACCTGTAGAGCAAAGAGGACCAAACTTTAATCCCACCGACTAGGAAGATGGTTTGTTTGGTTGTTTGTCTGGGATGCTAGAGTGGTCCCCCTGCTGACTGTAGAAGAGCCACCACACAGCCCACGGCCACTCCTCTGCGATTAGCTGTGGCAGCTGATGACATCATTATAAGTAATACGATGTGATTTTAACTTAGTTCATTGAGCACTCTAGTCAATATTGTTATGTTGTGCTGAGTTGCTGCTTTATGATATAAGACATTATTTTTGTACATTGCGTGGGATCAAATGAGAAAGTTTTAGGTCACCCTTGGGTCAAGGGACCAGACGAGAGGACGAAGACGACGGGAATGAAGACATGTTCCAGACAGAAGCAGTTTCCACAAGAGTGCAGAATTTATGCTGTGCTTAGGCAGACATTACTGATACTGATGTATATCTTATCTGTGTGATCTTGTGTCCGTAAATAGTATGACTTTGTGTACATGGCTGTGTTCGAAATATTCTACTACATACTACTGGCATACTGATCGAGCCCCAAATCAGTATGTCGTATGCAGTATGTGACCAAAATGAAAATTTCCAGTACGCGAAACATACCCGGATGACCTACTACTTCCGCAAAATATTCTAGTACACGAACAGAGCTATCTTCGTGGTGTACTGCATCCCATCATGCAATGCTACGTTCACGTGACCCCGTAGTGTGCTTTGCTTTTGTCGCATACTGGAAACTGTACTGCATACTACTACGAGGACCAGTAAGCAGTATCCAGTATATACTGAGTCCAGTATGCAGTAGTCTATTTCGAACACAGCCCATGACCCTCAATGTGTATAAGGACTGGCATCATGAGAAATAAACTAGTGCTTTGGTGAAGTAACCAATTTGCGTGCGTGTGCTTTCTGACACTCCTAGAGCTCGTAACTATTCTTACAGAGACGCTGGTTGTTGTGACGGAGAATTTCCACCACAGTAACTAAACATATTTGGAGAATATTTGATCGTAATATTTATTTCAATATGTAATCGTAGGCCTAATAAAAAGGAAATAAGTCAGTTTGTATTATTGTGAAGTCCTGTGGTCAGTATTGCAAGTATATTACTGCTCCAGGCCTGAGAATTAAAATACATGTATAGTGTACTTTTCTTTCTCTCTCTTCCTATTAAACGTTTACGCACTTTCCTTGACACCTGTGAGTTGTGAATCTGTTCTCCTGGTGCGAGCTAACACTGCAGGCAGAACATATGTTTATGAATAGTGGTGGCTATGATCTATGTCTGAAGACGATATCAAAACCTTTACACTGTATAACTTTTGTGAATGACAATCTGCAGATTTTAAACCAGAAACAAGAATTGTGTTATACAGCATCTCATTAGTTTGAACGGGGCTGAATGAGTAAAGCTTGCTAACTAGATATTGTAACGAAAACTAAGAGAAACAAGAGTCTAACACAACTCTCGTTTCTAGTTACAACAAACTAGTGTTGTTCCCTTCGTCTTACCAGGTTGTGTTTTGTCTATTTTGGTGATAAAAAAACCAAAAATCTGGTGAACGCATGTTATTGGGCGTATCATCCAGATCCTTATTAGTAATGTCCACGTGAAAGCGCGTCACATTGGGCGCAACACTGAAACTGCTTTGGCACACAATGGTTGTTAGGCAACGAGTCTATTCAAAGCTAAAATATGCAATAAAGTATGCAATAAAGTAGCTAGTCAGGTAGCGATCTAATGGAAACCCAGATAGGCCTATGTCTACAATAAATAAACATACATTAATAGATTTAAAAATACGTCACATTTCTTTTTTCCATAAAACAAACTTCCAAACTCCGCTTTACTTTCACATTGTCAGCTACTATTCTGCAATGCACAAGAAAGCGAAACGTGTTGAGTTCCCAAGAGCTCTTTAATAATATTTATTGTACCCTGACGTTGTTAAATTCCAACTCCCGTCTAATTTGATTTATAAGGAAGTTGAAGCGTTTTCAGATTCAGGGCACAGTGGACTGCGTAAATATAAACAGTTTCAACACTGTCAAAGTCAAAGTTAAAACAAGAGACAGACTTGTAGTCGGTGAGCACAAAGCAACATACTTTATTGCAGTTCCAGCTACAGAGACCGTTTTCATCATCTCTAATTTTTATTTATTTACGCAAATCGCAATGTCAAATAGCCTATACACAGAGGAAACAAATAACAAATCAATTCAGATCAATACAGGCCACAGGTCGCTAAAGACTTGTTTCGGTGTCTTACCGACAGACTGTAACACGGCTACAAGACTACCGGCCGCCACCGCCCCGCCGTTAGCCACCGCTGCGGATGACATCATCCCGGCGGCTATAGATCCTGCCGTTACACCAGCAGCGGTGAAGCCCACTCCCGTTAGTACGAAGGGGGTTAACACCACGAGACCAACTGGAAAACGAAAAAAAAAAAACGGCGTTGACTCGTTTATTTGGTGACGAGATAGAGAAGCAGATAGGCACCGGCATTTTACCTTCAAAACTGAGTAAATAAGCCGGAGGGTATTTGGATTGTGCCATAAGTCATATTAAAGTAATAATAAAGTTATTAAAGTCAGCTCAGTCCTACCTGCACCAGCGACGGCTGGGCCAGCTTTCACTGTTTAAGACAAAAGCATAAACAAGCTTGAAATACTCCAGTCATCAGGCCAAATAAGAAAACCTCCCGTATGAAACATGTTTTTGACAAAAAGAGAGAGTTACTTACTCAGCACCATCAGACCCGGTGATGTTTCACAAAGATTTACGAAGAACGTTCCTGACGCTGAACACGGTTCCTGAACGCGGTTCCTCAGCTAGGCAGCCGGCTCGTTTTAATTCGTGAAGGTGCTCTTCCAGAATCAAAAGGGAAAATCAGATTCCGGAGCGGCTGTCTTGGAACCACTGTCTTGTGCGCATACGTCATCATGGTTTTGACATCGCTCTGCAAAAATGTAACAATACTGGATTAAGGCAGAGCCACCTGGTGTACACTCACTGAAATAGACTACTGACTAAAGCTTATTTCTACTCTGTGAAATACAGTTATACCAACTTTTATTTTGTGGCGAGCAGGACTAACAAAACCCAAAAAGAAGAAATAATGCACGACCACGCCACCTAGGGGAATTTCACCCCAAGGAATTACACTGAGGCAAATGAAAGCCTCAGCACAAAATAAGACCATTAAAGAAAAAGGACACAAGTTTAAGACCACTGGACCAGAGAGGTAGTTCCAATAATTTCTTTAATAGTGGGTCTGTCTCAAAACCTAGTGAGCTCTCTACGTAGGCATTGACTATGTAGAGAGCTGTCTAACTAGACAACGTTCTAACCGCCATCCAGCCTCATAAGGCACATTATTGGGACGCTCTAGTTAGACAGCGACTGCGTCACGACTTGGCCCCGCCCACAGCACGCGCCCGCTGTTTACTCACCTCAACTGCGGTAAACACCTCGGGTAATCGCTATACCGGCATTATGGACGAACCTGTTGCAGTTTTTATTGCAATTTTAATTGTTTTTGCGCTGGAGGAAGAGCGACGGAGACGTGAAAGCCGACGTGCTGCAGCCAGACGCCGAAATTTAAGAAGACGAACGCTGATTTCTGTCCTTGAACGGGTAAGATCTGCTCAGATTTTCTCGGAGGTAAAAACTTTCCTCCGGTACTTGATTTCAACAATGAATCCCCCCCTATTATAATGCTGTCTTTTAAGCATAAAAGGTATGTTTTTAAAGGATAAAACTCATCTGCAAATACGCATTTTATACATTTTATTTTAAGCAAAGTGATACAAATATACATATGTAGACAATTCATTTTAAATAAATAAATAGATCGATCAAATTAGAACATGCGTGAACAGTTAATTTACAAAACAGATAAGTGATATTCTTTAAACACGAAGTAAATCACTTTTCTGTTTCGGAAAATAACTTCACACACACACAAAAGTTATTTTTCCATTTCTTGCAGGGAGAAAGACCTACAAGATACTGTGCTCTGAACACAAGTGTACCACTTCTGAGAATATTACTGGACGACACCCAAATCAAATCAAAGTTTATTTGTATAGCGCTTTTCACAACACATGTCACAAAGCGCTTTACAGGATTTAAAAGGTTAACAATACTATGGGTCCAGAACCCTAATGAGCAAGCCAAAGCACCCAAGACACCAAGCCTGACTTTTGCCTGAACCGTGAATCCCTGAAAGTGCTTTTACAACTCATCAACCATGAGAGCACCCATGGTTGGGGGGGAGCCATCGAAGTGTTGGTTTCTTTTTTGGTTGGCCTGTGGCACATCATACCGCATTGTATCCCGTGATTTTTCTATGCCCCGTTCTACAGTGCACCATGTAATTCACAGAGTGGCCAATGAAATGCGGCGAATCCTTCTGAAAGTTATCCGGCACCCAAAACCAGAAGAACTGCAGAGCATCTCTGATGGCTTTGTGAGGCTGGGAAACCATGGAGCTTTCCACTCTGTAGTTGGTGCAATAGATGGGTGCCATGTGTGAATCAAAGCCCCTGCCTGTGTCACTCTGCACAACATCTGCATGGGAGCAGGAGATGTTGTTCAGCCTGAGGAGGAAGCAGATGAAGATGAAGCTGATATGCAGGAAGACGACGACATTACAGCTGTCAGTGGCCACCAATTACGGGAGCAACTTTGTGCCAACATTGCTGGTGTCCAGTGATTTTATTAAACCAGTAACAAATAAATCAGTTTTGTTTTCATTAAATGTTATACATTTGCACTGCCAGCATTAAGATGCTTTATAATTCAGGAAAATACAACATTTTAACCTCAGTGTTCTACACAAACGCTTCGAGTGTAATCAAACATTTTGCAATATCTACCTAATTTTAAATAGTTTAGAAAGATGTCTAAATGCATGAATATTAAGCAATTATTAGCTTAATATTAGCTTATACTGTAACTGACAATGCATTAGTTACATATTAACTATTTAGTTTTCTAAATCAGGTTTTCTATCAACTTATTTGCCACAAACCTATCATTTTATTATTGTAATCAGAACCAGTTAGCTAGCTGGTTTAGTGTATCAAAGTGTAACAGCTGCATCATTTAAGATGGAACAGAATAAGAATATATTATCGTTTAATAACTAACTAGTTTGGCTAAAATAAGCTCCTACTTCCAAGCTGAGAGAGCAGAGTTTTTCTGCCCGGTGAAGAGCCTCTCTCTTTCTATTCTAGCCTTTATAAAGGCTTCGATTGCTGATCTGGTCCCTAAAAGAGTGGAAATCATTTGTATATCTGAACACTGGCTATCACGTTAAAAAGCCCACATACATGTCTTATTAACCCAGCAGGGCTAACAAACTATACAAGAAAGGAATAACTAAGATAACTAATAAAATATTACAGTGACTGATAAAAAACGCTTTTAGATGGGCTGTTAGCATCAGCTGTTCGCATCAGCCCATCTAAAACAGTGCTCTGACGCTTCAAAACCCGCTAGCATAAATGCTAACGCATCGATATATAAAAAACTGGAAAAAGGCCACCGACTAACCCAATAAATCGCTAATTTGTGTTCTGTTATGCCAAGAAAACCCATAAAATACCACACTTACGCTATAAAACTTAAATAACTTACATTTGAAAATGACTTCGCCCCTGGCCGTCCTTCTTCCGTCCGCCATGGTGAAAAAAGTTTTTCTGCGCCGTGCTGCCCCGCGTTGCATCATGGGATTGCCTTACCGGCTGAGGACGGGTCTAATGCTCACTTATTACAGGGTCAGATTAAGATATCTTAGTAGACAGCATTTTAAGGTATCTAAGAATTGAGACAGCCTACTTCTCGGGAACGCGCATCCTATGACGTAAAATGCTGTCTATGTAGAGAGCTCACTAGGTTTTGAGACAGACCCATAAAAATATTTGATCAACTCTTTATAGATCATATAAAAATATATAATTTGCACAGACTCACAATGACAAGTAAAACAAGAGGGAACCGGGCTGCGGCCTTGGTAATTAAAAGGGGAGCTAGGGGGATCACCTCTATACTATACGCTCACCGTGACCACACTTCACACTCAATACTCTCCGCTACCAAACCCGTGCACGAGATTCCATCACCTGGGACATCTGCCTCTGTCCGGCCTGCAGCTCCTGCCCTGCACAAACAATCAAATAATTACACAAGACCAAGACAATGAGAGGACCAATAAATAAACAAACAACTTCCTCACGAACACCAACACAATTCTCAAACACTACACAAACGCTTTGCAGCGCAGTTTGGCACCAACACTATTTAAAGAAATCACACCGCAAATCATTGCAACTGAATAAAGAAATAAAGCCCACTCAACCAAATCAAACATGTAAAACTACAAAAAATATTGCCGCCAAACCAAGCCTAAAAACGTAAACAGGAAAACAAAGCAGAAAACACAGGACACACGATCACTCGGACAACGTGAATCACGAACGCCCCCCAAACAAAACAGCAGCACTGCCGGCCACTGGAACCACGCAGCAAACCCCACCCTTGGGCGAAAATTGCTGTTGTCTTCTCTCCCCCTTATGACTGGAATCTGCTCATTGCTCCAACAGCCACTGCGAATTCTTCAGAACAGCGTGATGACTAAACAAAGGAAAATAAATTAAAAACAAATCCCTTCATTAAAAGTGCCGATAATCAGCGGGCCTACCTTACCTAACCAGGTTGTTCTCAAAGGGCAAATAGCAACTGCCCACCCGTGGTAGATCGATATCAGCACAGTAATTCTCATGACGCGCCCACCGAACTGCGACGAAACAGCAGAGCATGTTAGTTCTCAGCGCACAGCACTCATCGATAATCAGACGCCAAAAGAAGCGCCATACCTTGACGGTATTAAGCCGGCCCACCAAAGGAAGCCAGGCCCAACAACAATAACTTGGCACCACTAAAGTTGCTGGAGAAGCAGGGTGACAGAAGGGAGTCTGCACAAGTAATCACACCCCCGCTATTTATAACGCCAGGATACACCTGCCCCGCGACTCACACGGCTCCACCGCAATTTACAATTAGGGAGGGAATTAGTGGGATTGCCCCCAAAATCTCACTCTGCCACAATTTGTAAAACGGCATTTGAGATTATTAGGGTTCACACACATAGTTTTTGTTAGAATTGCTCTTCTTATTATTATTATTCTTTTTCCCATTTTGCTGTCTGCAAATCACCCTGCAGCCAAAACACACCAAACTTGTTCTCTAGGTTTAAAGGACCACACTCACTTATAGGGACCCACATTGGCCTGATGGTGGCGCTATAGCACTGTAGGAGCCAAAACATTACTACTAAGTTTAGTATGTAAATGACTATAAATAGTTAATTAGCTTTTCTGAGAAATGTAAATTTATATATATTGCTGCTTAACATGTTAATAAGTTTCCATAATTTATTTTGTACTGTATGTAAAAACCCAAATAGTTTACATTCATGCCATTCGTTTTCATGTAGGAAACAAGTGTACTGTCCCTTTAAGAGAACCGGTACCGTGCTGGTATTACACCAGATTCTGTGACCATCGAGTTTTGTGACCACAGAGGGCGCTATTTCACAGTTTCTGTTCAGAGGCACGAGCGCTTTACGAATATGGAAGTTATTCTGTGTCAATATTCAAATGAAAATGTAATACGTATTTGCATTTACATGTTCCACTCATACAAGCAACTTTGAGCTCAAAATTCAAATTCAAATGCAATAATTCCATTTACATTTGCAATGTGATGGACATCCATTCACATTTCATTTACACATACATTTTGATGCTTTATATGTGTCTTTATTGAAATAAAAATGTATTTCCCGATTTGAATTATCAAGTTCATGTGATCATGCAAAGGTTGTATCAAAATTATAATTAAAATGCTATTCGCTTAATATGCTTTGCATTTCGTGATAACACGTTTGAAACGTAATTTTCAACCTCACCACCACGCTAAAAAGATGTCAATATTCAAACCTTAATGGAGAAATAGCGCCACCCCCTGTTTGCAATAACATTACGATACCAACAGCGCTAAAACTGTGTCAAAATGCATCTTGAAAATGCAATCCGAGCAGATTGCATTTTCATTTCCATGGTCTTCCACTATAGTCAAATTATAGTCAAATTAGATTCCACGGTTTCACTTTATTCAGCCAATCAGGTTCCACAGCTTTCCACAGCGGGCAGCCAATCAGGACGGGACTACAGCGCAGCAGTACAGGCGAGTTTTTTTAGACATGGTCACAGAAGCGCTCATTAGATTAATTCAAAGGGTAGCAGACAAGTCCTTATGGTGAATTTACACTACATTAGTGTGAAAGTTTAATCGATCAAGTGGCAGACATATCAGCCTTATCTGGCGCTGATGTGACTGTTATTGCCAAATTGAGCGCTGTGGCAGAGCAACTGTGTGCCTCAAACTACGGCGGTACAACGGTCGACCTCCGTGAAGCGTCTCGTGTGATCAGAAACAGACAAACATTTCTGCTCGTTAATGCTGGTTTATTTAAATAAACATTTGTGCTGTCGTATTTTTAAAGTTATAAAGCGGTAATGCCTCGATGAGTGATGTTATCTAGAATCCCCCAGCGTCCCTGTTTAGTGTGGTTAATGCCACAGACGCGGCATAATTACCTGAACCCGCAGGTAATCCTCTACCAAGCTTTGATCTTTAACGTACTTGTAATCATGACGCGAGCAGAAATTTTAGAAGCGAGCAAAAAACTGAAACGCGCACTGAAAACAGGGAAGTGAGCGCACCTAACAGCGCTCGGTTTTCTTGATTTTGCGTGCTCAGTGTGTCTGACTTGCTTGATTGAATCTTATCTTTGCGCTCTCATATTAAAGACCGCAATCTCACTCCATACTACACATTGTGGGTTCATAGATTGCCCTTGTTTGAGTCGAGTGGTCCTTATGTTTTCATGCCTTGGTAAGTCCTTAGTATAAGCTTCCGTTGTCTACGTTTCATGCCTTTCCCTAGTCTCAGACTATACCTTTGGGGTTCATAGATTGTGTTTGTTTAATCGAGTGTTCAGTGTACGTTTTTATTCTTTGGTCTGTCTTTCGTACGAGTTCTTTTCCTCTACGTTATAGTTTGCACCTTATGCCCGGTTCACACTACACGATTTTAGGCTGGTTTTTCAGTCGCCGACTGTTTTTTGTAGATCGCCGACAGAAACTGTGGTCGGAGGCAAATCGGCGATCACTCGTCGCTCGCTCAGTGTAGTGTGAACTGCTGAAAGACGCTCGCCGAGTGGTCGCCGACTCATCGCAGACGACCGGCAGATATCTAGCATGTTTAATATCTAGCGTGTTTAATATCTAGCCCAGTCGGCGACTGAGAGTCGGCAGCAGCGTCTAACTACAGCCAATGTGAACGCGGAGAGAGAACCGCGGCACCGCTGAAGATATCTCTGAGAATGTAAAAAACTTTCAAGAATGCTTTCAAAACAGTAACCCAGCAAACACACAAAATCCTCACCTTTCTTACAACTTTACTACAACACTGTTTAAGTTATTGTGACAGCACTGGAGAAATAGTGCGATTGATTATAACTATGTTCACTGCAACGGAGAGATGAAATAATTCTGGCAACTTGGGACTATGGGACTAAAATAATAATAATAACGAAAATGTGGAGTACATGTACATTGTTTTATTCTTTATGTGGTGTTGCTGGTTTTCACGAGAGTTTCGTTTTCGTGTTCTCGTGTTTTTGGACGGCAGCCAGATGAGTCGGCGATTCCCCAGTCATGTAATTCGTGAGCCCGCGTCACCGATCAGTCATGTAGTGTGAAAGCCACAACAACTGAAAGACTCGCGATTACAGCACAACCAGTGTAGTGCGAACGGCACAAAAACCTGACGACTGAAAAGTCGTGCAGTGTGAACCAGGCATTAGGGATCATAAATCAAGACCAAAAACTCGCCTGTACTGCAGTGTCAGAAACTATATGGCTCTGTGCTGAGCGTGCTTTAGTCCCGTCCTGATTGGCTCCCTGAGGTGGAAAGGGGAACCCGATTGGCTGAATAAAGTGGAGGGAGGTGGAATCTGATTGGAAGGCTGATGGGATCTAATTTGACTATAATTTGACTATAGTGGAAGACCATGGAAATGAAAATGCAATCTGCTCGGATTGCATTTACAAGATGCATTTTGACACAGTTTTAGCGCTGTTGGTATCGTAATGTTATTGCAAACAGGGGGTGGCGCTATTTCTCCATTAAGGTTTGAATATTGACATCTTTTTAGCGTGGTGGTGAGGTTGAAAATTACGTTTCAAACGTGTTATCACGAAATGCAAAGCATATTAAGCGAATAGCATTTTAATTATAATTTTGATACAACCTTTGCATGATCACATGAACTTGATAATTCAAATCGGGAAATACATTTTCATTTCAATAAAGACACATATAAAGCATCAAAATGTATGTGTAAATGAAATGTGAATGGATGTCCATCACATTGCAAATGTAAATGGAGTTATTGCATTTGAATTAGAATTTTGAGCTCAAAGTTGCTTGTATGAGTGGAACAATTGCAAATGAAAATGGAGTTATTGCATTTGAATTTGAATTTTGAGCTCAAAGTTGCTTGTATGAGTAGAACATGTAAATGCAAATGCGCATTACATTTTCATTTTAATAATGAGACAGAAAAACTTCCATATACGAATGCTACGTAAACTACGCTGATGCGCTTTATTTTCTCGTTGTGGGGTGGGGTGTCTTGAACGTAAAATGGACACAAATTTGGGCTGTGTTCGAAATTGCCTACTACATACTACTGGCATACTGATCGAGCCCCAAATCAGTATGCCGTATGCAGTATGTGACCAAAATGAAATTTTCCAGTACGCGAAACATACCCGGATGACCTCCTACTTCCGCAAAATATTTCAGTACGCAATCAGAGCTATCTTCGTGGTGTACTGCATCCCATCATGCAACGCTACGTTCACGTGACCCCGTAGTATGCTTTGCTTTTGTCGCATACTGGAAACTCTACTGCATACTACTACGAGGACCAGTATGCAGTATCCAGTATATACTGAGTCCAGTATGCAGTATCCAGTATGTAGTAGTCTATTTCGAACACAGCTTAAGTGTTATATCGCGATCTATTGATCGCCGTGGTTGGCGCCAGAGCGAACTAGTAACTCATTGAATCATAGATGTGGATCAGAGGTAAATAAACTAGATTTTTTTTTTGGCGAGAGATATCGCAAGTGTGGTGTGAGAGCGTGTGAAAACGGTCAAATGCGTGTGTCTCACGCTCAATGCGTGAGAGTTGGCAACCCTGCAAATGTTTATATTTACATTTTATCGTCTCTTAATTACATAAATGTACTTATACAAGACAAAAAAATCATAAATGGGATGGACAGATGAGCCTTTTAACTGGGTCACCAACTCTGATGGCCGCCATGTGATCCCACTGAATCTCCAGGTAACAATAGTACACCGTGACTCCACAATAACAGAAAACAATGAAAAAATAACCCTAATCGTTTATTAGTCTATATTTAAACATTTTATCTATGTTTAGAATTACTATTCGTAATGACAGCATCTTACAGAGCTTGCTTACAATGAAGCTTGCTATTTTCGTGTAAAATGATGTAACTAAACATTCTTGTTTAAGTACATTTATGTAATTAAGAGAAGATGAAATGTAAATGATCTGTCATCTTTTGGCTGGCGAACACCAACAAAACGAGAAAAGAAAGCGCATCAGCGTTGTAGGAGCCATTTCTTATCTGCACGTATAGGTAGGTTTTTAGTGTAATTTTTGATTTACTCACTTGGGGGAGCACTTTAGGTCACAGGTATAAAGGCAGGTGCCTGTGATGAGTAATTAGGACGGTTTGGACTGGGGAACACACGGTTCTTACCGTAGCCGTGGGGAACCAGCCAAGACAGCACATTTTTAATGCACTCAACAGCACTGAGGTGAACTAGTTTTTGTATTAACCATATTTTTGTTGCAATAAAGAAGGAACAACCTCGAAGGATATTTTTGGCTGGAACTTCACTTTTCTTTTATGGCTTTGAGTTTGAGAACACCTTCAGTCCAAGCCGAGGCTTACAGGGTAGCTTCCACAACGTAAGAACCTTTGTGGCTCATCAAATGGACGTACATCAAAGGTTGAGGATCTGCTAAGAACTACGCCCGCATGAATTGGAAGTTTGTAACCGTCATAGGAAATCGGATTACTTGCTTGTTGCGGTGCCTACTGGTGTTGATGATCTGCTGCGAGTGAGTAAACTTATGTCTATGAAAGACGAAGCTGCTTCCCATAAACTGGTGGGTGACACTATCTTTTTGAGACTGTTCGATGTGGACTTTGCAAAGATAAAAGGTGTAGTGGCATTGCCCAATTTTATTTTTATTCACCGTGCTGTTGCGTAAAAGTGCTGTGCTGTAGAGATCTCAACTGTTGTCAGCGTCACCTTCAAACAATTAATTTTAAAGGCTTACCTAGTGGGTTTGCGCTTGGTGTGTGCTTTGCGCAACATGACAGATAAGTCTGACAAGGCTGCGGCCGCCGCTCCCACATCGGAGCGCGCCGACACACCAAAAAGTCCAGTTGAAGAATTAGAAAAACGTGTGAGAACGTTAACTACAAAGGGTTTTTTAATGGCATGCGAGAACCTACAGAAGAATCGGAAATCAAAGCTTAAGCAAGCAGGCAAAATAAAAGCAAAGATAAATGAGCTGCTTTCGGTAAAGGTTACTTCTCGCACGATCAGCCAAGTCAAGAGGAATTTGAGCGAATCTACCGCTCTGTGCAAGGAAGCTATAGAGATCCAGAATACTCTGTTAGAAATGCCAATGCCTGACTCTGAATACGAAACACAACGAAGCTGGTTAATAGAAAAAACTAAGGAAATTGAAAAATTCGAAAACGATGTGTGTCGATGGTTGGCGGATGCAGTTCCTATGACTGAATTGGAATGTGAAAACGTAGCACCAGAGGTAAGGCCAGAGGACAGCGTTTCGAACGTTTCAAGTAAAGGTTCCAGACACAAAAGCCAGCTGTCTGCATGTTCCAAATCCTCCCGCATCTCTTCAGTGCATATAAAAACAAAGGCTGAAAGGGCTGCTCTGTTAAAATCTGCTGCTGTCTTAAAAAGGATGCATGATTTGGATGCTGAGGAAGAAGTTCTGCAAATTGAGAGGGCAAGACTGAGGAGAAAAAAGGAACGGTTGGAAATGGAGGCAAAGTTGGAAGCTAATACAGCCAAGTTGTATGCAGCCCCGTCGATAGGGGGGGACAACCGGGTCTGTTGTCCCGGGCCCCAGGGCCAGGGGGGCCCATCAAAGAGCCCAGCAATTTATTTTTTATTTAAAGTCTATAATTTTTAAATAATCTTGAAATCTTTCATTAATATAAAATTCTGTACTCAAAATAAACTCAATGGCTAAAATATATGTTTTTTTTACCTATCTGCATATTTTCCATTAAGTGCATACACCCCCGCATCCCACTGAAAATGGTTTGATCCAGCACCGACCGTAACAGGCTGGTACCCGCACAACAGCGGGAAATACAGTGGTGGATAGTTAAAGTAAATACAGAAATCTGGAGCGCAGAAAAGAAAGGAAAACATTTACCTGACGAATTTTAATGTTGCATTGTGTTCTAGGTTTGAAAAGTGCTGGAATTTAGGCTAAAGTACTTGAAAATGCTTGAAATTGTAACTACTTCGTTTCACAACAAATAGCTGTCTGTGACTGAACAGTTCTCGTGAAGACGTTAAGATTGGGCGTTTTGAAAATAAACAACCATTAAATAATGTGATAAAAAGCGAATTATTTCGAGTATATGTATAAATATTTAACTTAATTAAGTTTAACGTGCTGGAAATTATTGAAATGGACCTTTAAAGTGAAGTACAAGTGATTTAATTCCACATTATAAAGGTGTATGAACCCTGCAAACACGACTTTGTTCATTGCGCTGAAGCGCGTCGCGCGCGAAGTTACAAAAGTCAAGAGGTGCACGACCTCGCGAATGGACAGCGCGCGAGGCCCTCGCACACGGGCGGTGCCACTGCGATTACGTCATTTTCGCGCGAACCCTCGCGACGCGTCAAATATAAACCAGTCAGCTGTCAGAAACAGCTTTGATGTGTGGCTATATTATATACTATATGACCTAACAGAAGGATTGTCAAATGACGAAATTCAAATGACGTGCGCCGGGGGGAGGGGGGGGGGGCACATTAAACTTTCTTGTCCCGGGCCCTAGCAAGACTGTCAACGGGCCTGGTTGTATGTCTTAGAAAATGGTGGTGATGATGATGATGATGATGATGATGGGGAGGGAGCCAATGCTATGAACGCCTATCTTCATGCACAGTTACAGTCATCTAATGTTCCTGTTTGGCACCCTAAGCCTGAGGTGCTCCACCAGGATAATGTAGCTTCACTGGTGGTGAGGCCTAAAGAGAAATGCATTTCATATGGTCTTAATAACCCTTTACCCTCAGTGCAGATACCATCACGTAGACCGGCCGTATTGAGTGATAACTGTGGACCCAGGAGCCACAATCCAGTCCCAGTGCAGCATCAGCTACCGCCATCTGCACGTATGAATCCATCTACTCGGACACAGGCAAGCCATGCCGCGTCTTTTGGTAACCACCAGCTCCCTCATAACCATCTACCCACAGTGTATGATCTCATGCAGCATCAGAATAACATCACGGCTCAGCTGGTTCATAATCAAGCTCTAGCCTCTCTTCCACCTAGAGTTATTACGGAGTTTGATGGACACCCATTGAAGTATGCCGCCTTTATCAGAGCTTTTGAACAGGCAATTGAAAGAGGAACTTCTGACAAAGAAGAGTGTCTGTACTACCTTGATCAGTACACAAGAGGGCAGCCAAGAGAGCTCGTTAGGAGCTGCTTTAACATGGCATCTGGTCAAGGCTACACCAGAGCGAAACATTTATTAAAGGAGTACTTTGGTAATGAAATGAAGATTGCGGCAGCTTATATTGACAGGGCTGTGCAATGGCCTACGGTGAAACCTGATGATGATAATGCCTTGCAGTCTTGGTCTGTCTTCCTAAGAGATTGCTGTAATGTAATGGAAGATCTGCAGTATCTGGAGGAGATGAACATGCCATCCAACCTGTGCTTGATGATGATGAAGTTGCCGTACAAGATGAGGGAGAGATGGAGGGCGGTTGCATGTGACCTTCAGGAGAGGCGTGGCACAAGGGCCATGTTTGCTGATTTTGTGACTTTTATTGAACGTCAGGTGAAAATTATGTCTGACCCTCTCTTTGGAGATTTGCAGGGCACACCATCATACCACACCTCCCTTAAGTTCAAGGCCAAGCCTTCTGGAAGAGGACATGTTACCGTTGCTGCTGTCGATGCTGCCCGACCATCAAATTCCTTTGCACTCCGACATCAGCGTAAGGGTCCACCTGTACAGAAGTATGACCATGGAGCATGCTTTGTGTGTAAAGGCCAACATTCAGTGCTAAAATGTTTTGCTCTTGAGCAAATGACACACAGAGAAAAACTTGATGCTGTAAAAGAAAATCGACTCTGCTTCCGCTGCCTCATGCCAGGTCATATGAGTAAGGCATGCGATAAGCCTCTAACTTGCGCTGTGTGTGCAAAGAGCCATCTGACTATTTTACATGTTGATTCTAAAACGCCACATGTTTCAGTTAGTAATGCTCTTGTGTCATTGCAGACATGTGCCCATACAGGGGCCGGGAATGATGAATGTGTCCTTTCCATTGTGCCTGTACAGGTGAAGGCAAAGTCTGGCAGTCACATCAACACCTATGCCTTCCTTGACCCTGGGAGCTCAGCATCTTTCTGCACTGAGACACTCATGAGGAAGCTGAATCTCTCCGGTGCTAAAACTAACATTCTGCTTCGCACCCTAGGCCAAGAAAGAGTAGTTAGCACCTATTCACTTAAAGGCTTTCAGATTTCTGGCCTGAATGAAGAAACATTTCTGGATTTGCCTGAAGTGTTTACTCAAAAGGCCATGCCGGTAAGCAGGAATAACATTCTTAGTCAAGAAGATCTGGAAGAGTGGGCTTATCTCAAGTACATTAATATTCCTAGTTTGGAGGCAGATGTCGAATTACTTATAGGTACCAATGCACAGAAGCTTATGGAACCCTGGGAAGTGATCAATAGCCAAGGGGAGGGGCCATATGCAATCAGGACCCTACTGGGGTGGGTCGTGAGTGGTCCATTGAGAGGCAGGGAAGATGAGGGCAGGTATGATTGTCCGGCTGTCACTGTCAATAGGATCTCAGTCACCAAGCTACAAGATTTGTTGATTGCTCAATACAATCAGGATTTCAATGAAGCTATAGCAGATGATTCCTCTTTGTCCAGGGAAGATCATAGGTTTATGCAAATTGTTGAGTCATCCATCCATCAGGATGAGGGTCACTACTGCTTTGACTTGCCTTTCAAGGTTGCCGAAGTCACGCTTCCAGACAATCGTTGTGTCGCAGAGCAGCGTCTCTTTAGTCTCCAAAGAAAGTTCAAAAGGAACAAAGAATTCCATCAAGAATACACTGAGTTCATGTCTGAAGTCATTGCGAGTGGTTATGCTGAGCCTGTGCCATGTCAACAGCTGAATAGGTCCGATGGCAGGCTTTGGTTTTTACCCCACCATGGGGTATACCATCCTAGGAAGAAAACTCTTAGGGTGGTTTTTGACTGTGCCTCTGTCTATCAAGGAATCTCACTCAATTCCCAGCTCCTGCAAGGTCCCTTGCTCACCAGTACTTTGCTTGGTGTACTCACCAGATTCAGAAAGGAATGTGTAGCGCTGATGGCAGACGTCCAAGCTATGTTCCATCAGGTGAGAGTGTCTCCAGAGTACACAGATTTTTTACGTTTTTTGTGGTTTCCTGATGGTGACTTCACACTTGCGCCTATGCAGTACAGAATGAAGGTGCACCTTTTTGGAGCAGTGTCTTCACCTAGTTGTGCAAATTACGCATTGAGAAGAATTGTACAAGATTACAAAGATCACTTTGAACCATGCATTCTAAATACAATATTGCATAACTTTTATATGGATGATTGTTTGACTTCCGTGTCTTCAGAGGCAAAGGCTAGGAAGATGGTGAGTGAGCTGACCGCAGCATGTGCTAAAGGGGGGTTCCACTTGTCGAAGTGGACAAGCAACAACAGTGAAGTCTTAGCTAGTATTCCAGATGCCCAGAGATCAAAGACCACTAGGGGACTTGATCTAGATCAAAAGGCAAATGCTGTTGAAACTGCTCTTGGCCTGCATTGGTGTATTGATGCTGATGTCCTGACTTTCAGGTTAGCCTTGGAAGAGCGCCCTCCCACACGACGTGGCATATTGTCTGTTGTGTCCTCTGTGTTTGACCCCTTAGGGTTTCTTGCGCCACTCACATTGCCAGTGAAGAGAATGCTGCAGGAGATGTGCAGGTTGAACATCGGCTGGGATGTCCATATACCCCAGGTCTTCTCTAAGCAGTGGTCCAACTGGCTTATAAATCTGCATTATGTGGCTGAGTTCAAAGTGAATCGCTGCATGAAGCCCAACAACTTTGGGGAACCTACCTTTATGCAGCTACACCACTTCTCAGACGCCAGCGAGTATGGTTATGGGACCGTCACTTACCTCAGAATGGAGAACAAGGAGAACCAAGTGAGTCTTGCTTTCATCTTAGGAAAGGCCAGAGTAGCCCCTTTAAAGCAAACAACCATTCCTCGTCTTGAATTGACTGCTGCTGTCCTAGCTGTCCACCTTGACAAGATGCTGAGAAGAGAATTTCAGCTTGACTTGCAGCCATCAGTGTTCTGGACAGATAGCACCACTGTTTTAAAGTATATTGCCAATGAGACCAGAAGATTTCATACATTTGTAGCCAATAGGGTGGCAGTTATTAGAGAATTGACCAGTGTTGCACAGTGGAGATACGTTGGCACAAAGTTGAACCCGGCAGATGAGGCATCCAGAGGGCTGAGTGCTGAAGAGTTCCTGGCCTGTGAGAGGTGGCTGAAGGGACCTCCATTTCTCTTAAAAGGGGAAGAGGAGTGGCCGGTTACCATTTCAGATCAGCCTATGGTCTTTTTGGAAGACCCTGAAGTGAAAAGGGAATCACTGCTGAGTGCCCTCGTAGTACAGGCACCACTGAATGCAACACAAATGTTTTTAAACTACTTTTCTGATTTTAAAAGATTAAAGAGATCTGCTGCTTGGATTCTTAAATTCAGAGGCATGCTTTTAACATTGTCACAAAAGAGAAAGTTCCTTAAACCTGAGCTCCAGAAAGAAAGAATAAAGGTCACTGGCGAATCATTAACAACAGCCGATCTGCAGAGGGCAGAAGAAGCCATTATTCGCTTCTATCAGCAAGAGAAATTGCCAGAGGAAATTGCTGCACTGCAAGAAGGAAGGTCTGTAAAACGCAGCAGCGATCTCTATAAGCTCGACCCAAGGTTGCAAGATGGAATGCTGAGAGTTGGAGGTAGGCTCAGTAGGGCGGCAATGCCCGAAGAGGAGAAGCACCCTGTTATTCTGGCTAAAGATCAAAATGTATCTAAACTCCTCTTGAAACATGTACACCAATGTCTTGGCCATGCAGGTCGTAATCACATGTTGTCCTTTCTCAGAAAGAAATATTGGATAACTCATGCAAACTCTGCTTGCAGGAAGGTCATTTTAGAATGTACAGAATGCCGGCGCATCCAGGGAAACATGGGGCAGCAGAAGATGGCTGACCTCCCAGAGGAACGAGTTGTCAGACCTGCCCGCTTTTACCAATGTAGGTGTGGATTATTTCGGCCCAGTGGAAGTGAAGAAAGGCCGGGGAAGAGTGAAGCGCTATGGTGTTTTGTTTACATGTCTGGCAAGTAGAGCAGTCCAACTTGAGGTAGCCTATGCTCTTGACCAGAGGCGGACGAAGTACTCAATTTCATTACTTGAGTCAAAGTACAGATACCACTGGTCAAATGCTACTCCGATACAAGTGAAAGTTGCATGTTCAAAATCTTACTTAAGTGAAAGTACTGAAGTACTTGTTTTTAAAAATACTTAAGTATTAAAGTACACCTTCCGTCACATTTGTAAAAAAGTTATAGTTTGAAAGTATTATACATCCTACCAAATCCTCTTTGGGCATAATATTCATACAGTATTTGATAATAATCCATAAGGCATATTCCAATGATGTACATCACTCAGGTAGTGGTAGCAGAAAAGTTTAACCTACACTTTAGTTTAAGGAACAAAAACATTTTCTAAAACCACAATTCACTGATTAGCCTAGCCTAACCTGTTTAAGCAAATTATGTTACCATATTAAAATTCAATAATAAAATGACTGTTTTCTCTCTTTGCTAGTTAGGTATTCAGTCATCCAATACAACATTATGCTACAGTCAATATAAGAAAGACAAAGTAAAATTAGCAGTGTGGCATCTTGGTAGTCTAACCTTGCTATAACCTTTTGCAGTATGGCTAAAGCCCACCAACTCCATGCCACCCAACATGCTAACAAACTCTTTTCAAACTAGAAATCACAGCCACATTAGAATTATTGACATTAATTCTACACTGACATTAGAATGGAAACATTATTTGACAAGATTCGATTAACCCACACGGTTTCCCTTATTGAGGTTTCCGTAGTTTGAATTACTTGCCAATATAATGTTAACATTATTTATAGTGATCCTAGCAGACCTAGCAGTGGAGTGAGCAGGCAAAGTCATTTCACTAGCCTTACTGCAAAGCTCCTCTGACTACATAGTCACTTAACAAAACATTTAGGCTGCATACCGTAATATACTTCCTCAGGTGGGACGGTGAATTTTGGTATGCAGTGATATAGTTTGTTTTTGGCAAACAAAGCATGCATTTAAAACGATAGGAATGATTAATCCGTTCAGAAAACTGGAACATTTTGTCGAGATACGGCCATGGGTGCAAAAGAGCATGCCAGGGTTGCCAGCTCTCACGCATTGAGCGTGAGACACGCGCATTTGACCGTTTTCACACTCACGCCACAGTTTCGATATCTCACGCTAAAAAAAAAATCTAGTTTATTTACCTCTGATCTATATCTATCAACCACCGGCGATCGCGATATAATACTTCATTTGTGTCCATTTTTCACCGCCCCGGTAACGTTCCGCCACCCCCCGATCAACAATTTACACCCGCCACCAAGTCCAGGTTCAAATCTCCCTCCAAGCGATCTTGAAAAGTTGGCAACCCTGCATGCTCCATCACCGCCGTCTCCGCTCATGTTGCTGTTATTTAGGAAAAGAACGACTAGCGACACCGAACTTGATTTTACACCTCACAGACACATCCTTGATTGCTGATAGGCTGTCACCTGTGAAAATACTATCGGGGGAGGGGAGGAGAGTTGTGTCTGGAAGTAACGAGTAACGAGAGCTGGACAGAAATGTAGTGGAGTGATAAGTACTGTATTTGTTATTCAACTGTAGTGAAGTGAAAGTCATAAGTATTTTAAAAAAAATCAACTTAAGTAAAGTACAAATACTCAAGAACTGTACTTAAGTACAGTACTTAAGTAAATGTACTTCGTTACTGCCCACCTCTGCTCTTGACACTGATTCATGTATCAACGCCATTAGGCGGTTCATGTGTCGAAGAGGTCAAATATCTCATTTAATTTCTGATAATGGCACAAACTTTATTGGAGCTGAGCGGGAGTTAAGGGAGGCCGTTTCAAAGTTGGACCACAGCAAGATCCAGCATGATCTTTTACAAAATGGGCTAACGTGGTCTTTTAACCCTCCAGCAGGCGCTCACCATGGTGGAGTTTGGGAGCGTTTGATCCGGCTTGTGAAGCGTGTCCTGGCCTCCACACTCAGACTTCAAACCCTGGACGATGAAGGCTTCCACACAGTTCTTTGTGAGATCGAAGCAATCTTGAATAGTCGACCAATCACGAAGGCCTCAGAAGATGTCAATGACTTGGAAGCTCTCACCCCTAACCACCTCCTCCTCCTGAAGACAAAGCCACTCCTACCCCCGGGGTTGTTCCAAAGGGATGACTTGTATCTGAAGAGAAGATGGCGACAGGTGCAATTTCTCTCTGACCTTTTCTGGAAACGCTGGGTGAGGGAGTACTTACCGCTGCTCCAGGAGAGACATAAGTGGATGAGGCCAAGGAGAAGCTTTGCCGTTGGCGACATCGTGGTTGTGATGGAGCCGTTGGCTCCAAGAGGGTCCTGGCAGATGGCACGAGTCACACAGACGTATCCAGACAAGAGAGGCCATGTGCGTTCAGTCCAGCTGAGAACAAAAACGGGGCAACTGGAAAGGCCAGTTACAAAGATATGCCTCTTGATGGAAGCCGAAGTCCCAAGTTCCAAGACCCAAGATGATGATATAGATGGTTGAGATGATGGGTAGACCTGGATGCTTGAGAAGATACTTAGTTTTAGGAACTAATTTAGTTTAGCTCTGCACAAATGGCTCCTTAGGTTAAATGGGTAATTGTGGTTTGATATTCTCTCACAATTAGGGGCCGGGGTGTAGGAGCCATTTCTTATCTGCACGTATAGGTAGGTTTTTAGTGTAATTTTTGATTTACTCACTTGGGGGAGCACTTTAGGTCACAGGTATAAAGGCAGGTGCCTGTGATGAGTAATTAGGACGGTTTGGACTGGGGAACACGCGGTTCTTACCGTAGCCGTGGGGAACCAGCCAAGACAGCACATTTTTAATGCACTCAACAGCACTGAGGTGAACTAGTTTTTGTATTAACCATATTTTTGTTGCAATAAAGAAGGAACAACCTCGAAGGATATTTTTGGCTGGAACTTCACCTTTCTTTTATGGCTTTGAGTTTGAGAACACCTTCAGTCCAAGCCGAGGCTTACAGGGTAGCCTCCACAAGCGTAGTTTACGTATCATTCACTCGTGTCTGTGAAAAGAAACTGCGAAATAGCACCTGCACTGGTCACAAAACTCGACAAAATACCTCTTGATCGACTACAGAGCTGGGTAGGCCTTAGTGGCTTTGTCTTAGACTGGTTTAGATCATATCTAACTGGGCATGATTACTATGTTGCATTAGGTACCTCTTCCTCCACACATCAAAAAATAACTTGTGGTGTCCCTCAAGGATCAATTCTTAGGCCGTTACTGTTAAACCTTTAAATGCTTCCGTTACCACAAATAATTAACAAACATGGTATTAGTTATCATCAATATGCAATTATATATATCAAAATGTATAATTTGTTCTTTTCATACTAGTCCTAATATTTCACTCCATCACCTTAAATCACAAATTTCCATACTCAGCAGACTCTGAAATGATCATCAATAAAATCCTAAGGTTTTCACAAATTAATATTTTTCATATGCATCACAATGCTACCATCATAACATATCACATTCACATTTCAATAACTCTGCCACAGTATGTCTGGTTGTTATGAAAGTTGACATCCACATGCACATGACTATTCTAGTGATGTGTGCCAAGTTGGAGCCAAATCCATCCACAAACGGCTCTACAGTGAATATTTTCTTTTTCCATACTGAGCAGTGCAGGGAGGAGTAGAGAACTACTAAGCCATGCACGCTTGCCATTCTCACAGATGCTGAGTGCCCCCCCCCCTCCACTCCCCCCACACTCCACCATGCTTCTAACAATTTACAACCTTTGGACTCTGCCTCCCCCCCCCCCCCCTTTCACATGCATTCACAAAAACACAGGCCTCTCTATAGGTTTCACATACACACTAACTCTAGCCATTACTACCCATTACCCAGTGACTAATATACAGATATTTAGCTTCTTTTTTCCACACACACTCACACAGGACTACCTATATGCTTCATATATGCATTTCTCTAGCCATTTCCAGCACACTAACTGAAATTTAGCTTCATTTTTTCCATCCACACTCTCAACACATGCCCTCTATATATCCTGTAATGACATAAGAGATGACAGAGATATGTAATTCACATTTCACACACAACCTCTATATAACTGCATGCTTTACTTATCATCAAAGTTTTGTTAGATACACATTACTAGTGGCCTTCCTACTATGGGCACAACAGTGAGAACATGTCAGAGTAGGGATGAGAATGAAACCCGTATCGATACATCATGAACAGGCAAAGATAAGATTTTGTGTGTTATTTTATTGTATAATAATCCATCACTCTTTTGTTTGTTTGGGATTCACATGTGACAGATTTTGTCAGCTAAATGAAAAGGGTTAAAGAGTGGTGTTTACATGTAGGGCATTAACCAGAGCTCTCCTGCTGCTATGTTCACAACTTCTGACAAATTCAGCCAAAGGTATATTTATTTGTGAAGACCCGTGGGTCAGTGTATCAGTGCTTTTAAGCTAACCTCTGCATGTGGTTTAGTTATATGGTCTGAATCATTTTGCCAAAATCTTCTACACTGTATGGCCTAGAAACTGTGGAACTGTGGGCAGTCATGGCCTGGCAGTTAGGGAACTGGTCTTGTGACCAGAGGGTCGCAGGTTCGATTCCCAGACCTGAGGCCATGACTGAGGTGCCCCTGAGCAAGTCCCTAACCCTCAATTGCTCACTTGTATAAAAATGAGATAAAAATGTTAGTCGCTCTGGATAAGGGCATCTGACAAATGCCATAAATGTAAATGTAAAAACAAAATTCTACTTCTGTTGCATTCCTTGGCTCAAGCCAACCAAAAAGCCTCAAGAAGCCCTTACTGCATACATGAAAAAACACACAAACACACACATACAAAGCTAATCACAGCATGTGATTAATTTCTATGATCTGAATCATTTTGCCAATACAATTTGTTTTGATCTTTTGGGTCTTTAGTGCCTCAATTGAATAATTTGTTGCAAATTAATTTATCTGTCCATTTTTTGGATTGAAGTAGCTTTATATCACTTGTAGGTCTAAAAGACGATTTGGGATTTTTTGCCTTTTCGTGTGTGAACCCCCCCTTCGCCACTTGCGGCTATATTTTATTATTGAATTTGTGAATGAAATAAGCCATAAAGACTAAAGACAAGTGAAAGCAGGAGACAGCAAAAAGACAAAAATTCCCAGCCCACATCAAAATAAGGGAACTTAGCCTTTAGAGATTTGACAAAAGCAACAACAAATGTTGACATAAGACTTCATTGTACCGAAGAGTTGCTTTCACGCTGGCTGTGGAAGGTGTCATGAAAATAGCCATCCTCCAACTGCTCCCAGAACAGCTCCTGCAAACGCCACCACTACAGTCTCGGCGGCGGACAAACCGCCCGCTCCTAAATAACAAAGAACAAAAATCTGGTGAACGCATGATGTTGGGCGCATCATCCAGATCCTTATTAGGAATGTCCACGTGAAAACTCGTCACATTTGTCATAATACTTTGACGCACAATGGTTGCTAGGCGACGAGCCTTTTCAAATCTAACATCTGCAATAATGTAGCTAGTCAGGTAGCGATCTAACCGAAACATAAATACAACAAATAAATAGAGATAAAAAGACGTCACATTTATTTTTTCCATAATGTTTTTTCTCTCTCACATTATCAGCTACTGTTATTCTTTAATGCACAAGAAAGTGAAACATTTGAAACCAAATTAAACATTTGCTAACTCTGGAGTTCCCAAGAGTATGGAAGCAAATCCGTCTCACTAGATTTTGAAATGTAAACGCCTTTGAATTTCTAGCACTGAATTGTCTCAAATCTATGGTGGCCAATTGCTAAGTTAGTTATTTATTATTGTTTCCTTTTTATCTTTAATTTTTTTAAATATTTTATTTTTGTCTTCTTATCTTTGCTTCCTTTTAATATTTATTTTTTATTTCTTCTGTAAAGCACTTTGAGTTGCATGTATGTATGAAAGGTGCAATACAAATAAAAATTATTATTATATTATTTGTACAACCTCCTTTTGCCAACAAGACAACACTTAATCTCCTCATATAACTCTTCACAAGATGGGAGAATACTGAAAGAGGGATCTTCAACCATTCCTCTTTGCCCACCCTCTCTAAATCTGCTTAGGTCTTGTGATTCAGTGTCTTACCAATAGACTGTAGAAAGGCTACAACACCACCGGATATAACTGACCCGCAGTTAGCCACCGCTGTGAATGACATAAACCAGGCGGCAAAAGATTCTGCCGTTATACCGGCAGCGGTGAAGCCCGCTGCCGTTAGAACGATGGGAGTCAACATCATGGCACCAACTGCAAGACCAGGAAAACGAAGAAATTGACTCGGGCTAGTCTTTGAGGATGAGATTATAGGGGCAGTCATAACATAGAAAGGCATCAGCATCATACTATTGGGTCATCGGTAATTTATGTTTCGGTGACAGTGGCACATGGTGCATCTTACATCTACCACTCGGTTTGAGGAATACCGTCATATACAATTCCCTCAAATATAGTGGTTGGGTGATACTGTCATATGCCAGTGTATTGAATGCAGATGTTCAAAAGTTGCAAAATACAAGTCCAAGTCATGAGTTTTTAGGCTGGATTCCAAGTCAAGTCTCATGTCAATACCAGGAAAAGCTTGGGGACAAGAAATGGAACATATTTTATATATTAACTGTAATAATGGCTAGTGTAATCTTACCAAACCTATCAGGGGTGTGTTTCGCCCCTAAGAAGGACTAATCAGAAAACTGAACATTTGTAGGAGTAATTTCCATATGGAGGTTTATTCTTCTCCTGAGACAAGGGGACCAGTTTGTAGTGGTACACTGTTATGAAAATATTTGAATGGTCCCAGACAAATTAAATATTTTGATGATTTTCTAATTGAAAAACATACTGTAAAATCTTCTAGCAGTTTTTTTTTTTGCATTTGTTTTTTACAGGATTTGTTGCCAAATTTCTATTTACTAAATTTAACTTTTGGTAAAAATAAAACAAAAGAGTATTTCATTAAAATTTGCAGAGGTTTGTTCAGTGCCTATGCTGTTAATTTATTGTCAGAAAATCAGTAAGATATTGACCTTATCAGGGACGTTCCAACTTTGCACAAGACTGTAAATACACACATGTACATTACAAGAGGCATATATACTCAAATGAACAAGAATGAGTGAACTAGGAACATCTGAAACTAATAACGAGCCCAAACTAATGAATGGGCTCGTTATAAAAAAACCCAGATAGTGTATGCGATAAGTACCTATTATGCAATTTGAATTAATTTATCCCCACATAATGGCTTTCAGTAAAGATAGATTTAGATCTGAAAAGATCACGTCTATGAATTAATGACGAGTTCATGCCAGTAAGCACTTCAGTGGATGGATCAGAGGTAACTAAACTAGATTTTTTTTTCGGCGTGAGAAATCGGATGTGTGGCGTGTGAGCGTGTGAAGACAGTCAAATGCGTGTGTCTCACGCTCAATGCGTGAGAGTTGCCAACCCTGTAAGTGTCATGGGTTAGTACAACTTTTAAACATGTGCAACTGAACATGTGAACCTATAAACACAAAGGTATCAAGTACATACAAGCAGCAATGCATTTCATGTGCATCTGGAAACATTTGTGAAAGCACATAGCGCAGATTTCCTATATTTCACATTGCCAGACGAGGCTTGATTGTCCAACCACGTGATCAAGACTCGCTTCAGTTCTGTCTTTGTGTGCATACATATAGCAGTACATGTCCTGTGAACTTGAATGTTTTTACTTGTTTCACTGTATATTCAATTTATAGTATCACAGACAGTGATGACAGACAGACAGATTTATACAATTTTGGTCTGTCATATGTATTCATATGCAGTGCAGTGTGGACAAATGTCTCCCATTCATCAGGTGTCATTGCGAGACATTTCTGGTGGAACCAACAGTTGCAAAGACTGCACTGTATCCATACAGTAAAAAAAATTCTGTCAGTGTTATTTATAGACAGACATAGGCTTATGTATTACAAACGTTCAAGTACTTACCCACTTTGTGTAACAAGGATATGACTTCTGTGCACACATTTCACATAAATCATCCAGTCTGTCTGAACTGTAGCCATTTGAATGTCTAGCATTACCTGGACTGCTCAATATATCTTCAGTTCACTGGTGCACAATCATGACTAAGGTCATTTAAAAATGTGTTAAGTATATTTTCTCCAAAATGACTCATTTCAGACAGACTGGATTCCAGACTGATATATGCCATATTTATGTGAATAAATATGACAGACCAAAATTGTATAAATCTGTCTGTCATCAAATGACAAAATGGCTGATCTTCAAATGAAGAGAGTCATTCCAGTTATCCACAATGGCCGTCCTCATCTATAAAGTGTAGTTTTGTTCGTTAGTTTAAACAACAGCATGCATCATTCTTGTATGTCTGCGTGTGTGATGGTTACTGGATCCTGGTCAGGGAGGTTGCTGTGTTCTCGGGTTCTATAAACACTAAACACTGTTTAAAGAATGAGGAAGGGAGGGACAAATGTTAGTTATAGCAAAATAAAGTAGATACGGCTGGGGCAGGCAGTGCATCTCTCTCCACGAAGCCGTCTGAGATGTTTTGTGTTGATGTTGTGTGACTCTTTCCTCTGTTACACTCTCCCAGCCAGTTCAGTCTCCAGCTTTGTGTCTGTCGTCACGCCGTTTCTCTGCCTTCAGCTGTTCTTGTGTGTCTCTTCAGGCTGGCAGCCTGAGTTGGTCATCTTGGCTTCACGGCCTCCAAAGCCTATATTTTATCATCATATATTAACTGCACTCTAATAAAAATGTATGTCAGTATTTCGGGGAAGTGTACAAGTTTTCCGTGAGAAACACAATGTTTTGAAATAGGTCTTTCATCAAGCAAAGTGCTTTTAAGGATCTCGACGGCGACACTAGTTGTGTAAAAAAGCTGCATATTTAAAATCTAACATTCATTCCATGTGGTTCTAAAGTTCTGTAATGTCAGTGGTGCCATAGCATTAAAATGTCTTGCCCCTGGCAACAACAAATCCTTCTTTCTTAATGCTGGCATTAACATGGCAGAGTCTACTAACCACCTACACAGAGTTTTATGCTGATGTGTTGGAAATGAGAATTTTATGGTGATGTTGCATTGGTAATAAGTCAATCTTATGGTGGCGTTGTATTAGTAATGAGTTTATTGGTGGCGTTGTGTGGGTCAAACCACCTAAATCAATAGTTCTCTTGCTTGCCTAGTCATATGTGCCTGCGTTGGAACTTGTACATTAAAGATGCTTACAGGCAGGTGGGCAGTTCTTGTGCATACTATGAAATTATTCAACCAGTGCTCTGATGTACTGATGGCTATTTTATATCTCCCAGGACTACTACTACTACTACTACTACTACTACTACTACTCCACTCCAACTGGCTGGAGTTCACATGCATTGAGGTTTTTGTTCTCAACAGCTTCTAGTTCCTCTCGTCTAAATTATTGGGCCCAAGTGTATACAGTGACCAAATAACAGAATTAAACCATACACCATGAAGCAGGTTGTGTTTTTATGAATATTCCAGACAGCATACTTGCTTAACTTTGAGGATGAAACATTCCACATTAGAAACAAGGAGTTGCCTCAACTAGAACACCTCGTTCCTGGAGCAGCTTGGTGGCACACAGACCTGCATGGATAATCCACATCTTCCAAAGGGTGAAATTGTTGGACCCGTTCACTCCAAACATGAGCATGACGTATACAAATACTCAAATCAATGAGTTAACGGCAATCAACTCATTAAACAGGCAATCATGTCTGCTCCTGTAGGATTGACCTGAAAGCCTCCAGATACACCAGCCTTTCGCAAATAAGTCTTCCCCTCCCTGCCTAGGGCATAACTGCTTTTAGGCATTCCTCGACTTCTCATTCAGGCCTACAGCAATGTTATCCTCAGTCAACACGACACCATCATCGTATCAAACCAGACATGCTGGCTGATAACCTCATGGGAACATATATATATATATAAAATAAAAACCCTAACCAAACAAAAAAAAAAATCTTGATTCATCCCACCTTCATCCACTGGAGTCATGAACTAAGATCCAGCAGCCATAGTTGGATTTAGGCACAAAGTGCCAAGGCAAGAGGCACAATCGACCCGCTCTTCTGCCATTCATATCAAGAAAAGGCAAGACCACCAACATGGAAGCAATCAAGCAGCAGAAATTGTTGCTAGACCTTTAAAGGATGTCTGATACCAGAGGTGGTGTAGTAGAGAATGTAGTAACTTGCCCTCTTAACACCTCGGCTGAGGAGACGGCTCTGATAAGAGCTCATAACCTTGAACAATGGCCAGTAGGTATGCATACAATGTGAAGTATTTGTTCCTCCCTACTGTTGTCATTCTTTAAACAACTTACAAGTACTGAAGCCTACAGTTCTCCTTCTGACCACAAGAGGGCCATAAAACCCATGCTCTGTTAAACAGGAAAAATAATAAACCCAACATTATGTTTAGCTGGGCACGTGTTTGAATACAAGATCTAAAAGGCAAAAAACAAATGAGGTCTTTCAACATTTATTTGCCCTTGATATTACAATAAAATCACCGACATATGAAAATGTTAGCAAAATAAAGACAAAATTATATACAGAGACGAATGAATTAAAAAAGCTGATAAAAGCAGTGGTATCGTACTCCGCTACGTCAAACTGGGAGATGTGGACACGAGAAATTGCCGTCTTGGCCTTGGCTGAGGGAAACACCAGTCAAAACCTAACGCCAGAATAAACTCCGCCCACCAGGTCTCCTGCTCGCATTTTCAGGGGTTAAAAAAAAGGAATGTTTATATTTAAACACTACAAAGCTATTTTATGAGGCTTCACATTGTCCATTAACCGTCATTAGCTCATGAATGACGATTCGTCGATTTGCGTGTTTGCCATTGATATAGGATGAATAAAACCCAAAAAAACCCCACACATACACAAGAAGGTTTAAGGGCTACTGGAGTGTTAAGAGGGAATGGATCCATTTTTCAAAGGGTTGGGGTGGGTCCTCCAGGAAAGTATTCTCATATTCCCAATCCATTCAGATAACGGCCGGCCTCACCACCTCCGCCGCCCAAATCGGTCCTGCGGTGCAGTTCTGGTGTGGACGGGGGCGTCCGGCCCGACCCGTATCCCCCCCCACCGAGCACGGGGAGGACGTTCTGTCGGACAAAGAACAGGACAACAGGCGGGGGAGGGGTGGCTGTTTTGGCGTGGGTGGTGCACGTTGTTGGCCTGTCTTCTCTGTAGTACTGCTGTAACTTCAATAACGTGGCACAAGTCTCATATATTTCATATATTTTCAATCTTTAAAAAAAGAAAAAAAAAAGAAAGAAAAGAGAAAGGTGAGAACAGTCCAGTTGTGGTGACGAGGTGCGCTCACTCTGCATCCGGTGTCGTTTCAGTGGTCTCGGCAGGTGCGATCTCGGCAGGTGCGGCCTCAGTAGGGGCGGGAGTCTCCTCGGGTTTGGCTGTCTCTTCTGTGGGTGTGGCTTCAGCTGCAGGGGTGGGCTCTTCCACTTTGGACTCCTCCTCCACCACCACCTCTGGGGCCGGTTCTGCTGCCGCGGCTGGTTCCTCGCTGGTCTCCGTGGCAACAGGCTCCTCCTCTTTGGTTTCCTTGGCGGCGTGGCCGTTCTCCTCGGGGGCGGCGGCTGCAGGCTCCTCGGCTGCCTCCTCGCTGCCTTTCTTGGTCTTCTTCAGCGAGAAGCCCTTGAACTTGAAGGAGTTCTTCAGGGAGAACCTTTTCTTCTTCTTCTCCTTTGGTACCTCGGCCTCCGGCTTGGCGGCCTCGCCGTCCGCGGCAGGTGCGGCCTCGATGGCGTCGCCAGTCTCTGCCGTCTCCTTGGCGACCTCGGCGGTGCCGTTGCCGTCGACTGCCGCCTCGCCCTCGGGCTTGGCTGACACGTCCCCGTTAGTCTTAACATGGCCGTTCTCCTGAGGCAGAAATCAGAAGTTAGACAAGGCATATCCGACATTCATGCTTGTAAGCAAATAAATCAGTGGTCAAGACATTTGTCTTAACTTAATGCGTTTGAAAGAAGTGGTAATACAATCATGCCCCTCACACAACACACATCTGATTTCCACAGGCGCAATAGCAATATTTCCTCTCATGTAAACAGTTTCTGTTTTGACAATACTATGACACGTTTAACTTTATTCATATTCTTGATAAACTTCCTCTAAAACAAGTTATGTTTACATATGACATCGGCTAAAATTCATATGTAGCGAAAATGCTACATCACCACAACATCTGTGAGATGTTGGCGGGATAGTACGTAAAGACAAAATGCTTTACAGTGTCAGTGTCAAAAACGGAGCTACTTTTCAAGCCTCGGGCTGATTTACATTCGGGACAGCCATGGCGCAGTTTCCCCATTTTCTGATTGAGGTTTTAAAAAGGTACGTTATACGCGTGCCTGGTCTATGCACAAGGGGGAGCTGTTGAGCCATGGAACAGAATGAGGGAGCGTGGCGGACGTGATGAAACAAAGAAAGAACAGGACGACGACACGGGTCGTTTAATATTCGGTAATCCTCCAAACCCACCGAGAGTGAACGACTGCCACAGACGCCCTGCCGACCATTTAAACAATTTAAATGCTGCTCCCCCTTCCGACATCAAACTTTGATACCACTGCACTAACGCAGTTTTTTTTAACTGAGACTGTAAAGGTAAACCGTTAAGCAAATTCCACGCGACAGCTGTTTGTCGAATAATCGTTCACCTATACTCCACGCGAGACATCAGCTGTCCGTGTCTCGCGCCTGATCAAAGGCGACGGCTACCTTTGAATTTCACCGCAGTCACAGTCGCACCGGTGCCGCGCGCCCAAGACACCACGGGCGCATTAAAGGAGTCGGACCTGCGCCGCTCCGTTAATAAGAGTCAAAATGACCGATGCAAAACGTGAGCGATAGAACTGCACGGAGCACAGTAACCCCCCCCCCCCCGTCTAGCTGCGGGCTTTGTTTGCAGCGCAACACAATGTGCCCCACGCAATCCTCATTTACATAGTTTGCGCCCTTTTGTTCTACGAGATGGGTTGCTAGTTTCAAGCGCCCGCGCGACACAATAACCTTTTGGTAAATGGGAATATAATTGTCTCGACACTTCATAAAAATGCGTTGCATAAATAGACATTTGTAGATTTTACCCAATTTTCTAAATCAGGAAAACCCGTTGATAGTAAGTGGCCATTACCCACATCTGTTACGTTACGCTTCGTTAGTAGAAACAATCTGACTCCAACGTTACCCCCCCCCCCACCAGATAAAAAAAAAAAACCTCGGCTCGAGGAATCAAGTAAATCAAGTGTAAATGGTTAAAATCCATTGTTGTGACTTAAAAATAAAATCAGCCTTAAACCCGCAACTCCTTCCAGGAGAAGGCGACCAGACACCCAAGCAAACGAGCTGGTGGGCGGGTGTGGGTGGCACGGTGTAGCGAAGCGAGCAACAAGAGTCTGAAGGGTGGAGAACTACACGGAGAGATGGAGAACTCTTCATAAGAGATGCTTCGATCTTACCTGGCCATTTGTTTTAGCGGCTGCGGGCTCAGCCTCGGTAACTCCACTCTTGGACAACTGTGCGCCCATCTTCGTCTGTTTACTTATTGGAATTAAATTTGTGAAAAGGATCAAACTATAGCTACTGAAACCCCCAAAGGAAACGGTCCAGACCAAAATTTCAGTGGCACCGCAGATTTAACCCCGTTGAATCGCGAGTGGAATAGAAGCGCGTGTCGCATCCACACGTCTCCGAGGAACGAGCGATGTGAAACTGTCGAAGATACTGGCGCGTGCGTTCGTGAACCCTCAAATATCATTCAAGACTCCACCCATGGGCGTGGCCTCGCCCCCTGCCCAATCTCTACCAGCGGGTGGGCGTTTCCCTCACTTATGCTCGTCTTTTACGATTTCTATGTAGGTGAATAAAAGAATGTGGAGAAAAATAAACGACACACGAATTGTGTTGCCAAACTAATAGACTGAGCACCCTAGCTCATTTTAAATCGCATATATTGTCTACTAATTCTGTTTCCTTCCTACTTTCAGCTTGTATTTTGCGAGAGAAGAGTAACGCTGTGCCTAAGTCACAAGTGAGTGTGACACACACATACACACACACACACACACACACACACACACACTAGTGCAGAACTAGGCGCAATTACAGCCCATAGCCATTTCTGCTCAGCCCGTGACGCAACAAAACTCCGCGCGCTGTCGCGTCACGGGGCGCAGGGATTCCCCGTGATCAGCGGTGGATACCACGCTCTCTGAGGACGTCTGTAAAAGTCAGTGAATACGAGACATATAGCGAGAGAATCGTTGGGTGAAGCTTGGGTGAGTGTTGCACAATAAGTCGAGTGGTTACGCAGCTGTTTACCTGCCCAACACCAGCTTGTCGCCAAAGTAGTCGGGATCACTTCTCACAGGGCTGCTCAAGTCCTCTGGCTGGCTACACCAATCTGATTTTTTTCCCACCTGTAGTTATACCTAATTATTTCATCTTGCTTCGTTCAGATTGCTGCTTTTCATAACAAGCTAAGGATCTATTAATATTCATAAAAGTAGATCATAAATGAAAAATAGAGTATTGTATCATGTAACTACATTACATTTAGGCTACAGCATCATTGAAGTTTATTTACAAGTGCTTGTTTGTTTTATTTATTTATTAACAGGCTGTCAGAACTGGTTATTCACCATTAACGAGTACCTGTGTTTTAACATTAAGAGCACGTCAATAAATGGGCCAACAAGAACCATGGAGATGGAGTATTTATGAGCAACAGGCCATGATGAAATTTAATATTACACTACACCACGTATAACAGCCTGGATTTATGAATACAATATTGCTGCTGTGTAGTTTATCAGGGTAAAAGAGCAGCGGCAACGTTTCACAATATGTGTCTGGTTCAGTTTTAATCAGATCAGTTTAAATCAGTTCAGTTCAATTCAGTTTGAATCGGTATGAAAGATTTTTCCTTTCCTGTGCAGTGGGACCAAGTACTACACCCAACATACCCATAATGCAGCACATTCTACACCACCCTACACCACCTTTTCTCACACCACCACACCGCCCTGCACCACCTTTTCTCACACCACCACACCACCCTGCACCTACACCACCCAATACCAAGCCTGTCACACCACCCAACACCACCCCACACCTCTCCATCCCATCCCACCCCACCCTAACCCCTTACAGGGTGCTGCAGTAATGCTGCCCCTCAAGCCGCTGGTAGCTGTGGTATGTCAGGAATGTGCAGGCCACCCAGAGGTCCGCGTTTCCGTTCCTCCGTGGTGATGACTGGTGGAGGAGCAAGACCCCCACCCGCCTGACTCCCCAACCCCACGGCAGGCACGTCGGGGGAGGGGCCCATGGAAGGGAAACTGGGACTTGAGGGAAAGGTTTGGGGAAACTGGGCCTGGAAGGAAAGGTTTGGGGAAAAAATGAATCTTTGGGAGATGAAAGCAGAGGGAGATGGCAGATACAAGACTGTCAGGGTGTAGCAGACGCCGCACTTGGCTGTCAGAGTGGGTGCCCTTCTCTGTCACCGCTGCAGACGTGTAGCACTTTAGCTACGTGAGCGGGAGCACTGTGGCTGCCAACATGTAGGACGTTCAGAGAAAAACTGATGAAAGGTTAATATTAGGGCAAGGGTGGAGGCAGGGGTGGAGGCAGGGGTGGAGGCAGGGGTAATGATGTCATCTGAGTGAAAAACCAGCTAACAGTTTCTTTCATTTACAATTCCTACATATTATTCATACCTATTCAGGGCAGATGGTACTGCTATGATTCCGCTTTACTCAGTGTAGCAATATTTCTGCTTTCCTGCTTCTCTGTTACATTTATGCTTCTCCTACAATGAATATGTTATGCATATATTATGTATGTCTTATGAATATTTTGTATTCTTACGTATGGACCCTAAACTCGTGATCTTCTTTGCCTTTATCTCATTGTGGGTTGGTGTTGGGATTGGTGTTGGTATTGGGGATAGGATTGGTGTTGGGATTGGTGTTGGTATTGGGGTTAGGGTTGGTGTTGGGATTGGTGTTGGGATTGGTGTTGGGATTGGTGTTGGGGTTGGTGTTGGTGTTGGGATTGGTGTTGGGGTTGGTGTTGGGGTTGGTGTTGGGTGTTGGGGTTGGTGTTGGGATTGGTGTTGGGGTGTTGGTGTTGGGATTGGTGTTGGGGTTGGTGTTGGGATTGGTGTTGGGGTTGGTGTTGGGTGTTGGTGTTGGGATTGGTGTTGGTATTGGGGTTAGGGTTGGTGTTGGTGTTGGGGGTGTCTGCCGTCACACAACAGCCTCTTTGTTTTCCTTCCTCCATCTCAACAAAAACAACTTCAAACTCTCCTTCCACATACTTGATGTTTTATTGCCACATACCACCAGCATCTTTCCAGGAACGTGACAGGTCGATGGGCGTTTGCTGAAGCCATGCCAGACCACGTAGAGGCAGGCGTCTCCTGGGCTATGTCCTGCTTCATCCCGCTGCATCCCCTGTCCTCTATGTCCACTGCCTACGTCCTGAGGACCCATCAAACATTTGTCCATGCTCCCTTGTGCAGAGGTTTGGCATCACCTTAAGATTAACACAGCGCCATGCAATTCAATTAATTTGCACTAATAAATAAAGAAGATAACGTGTAAAATGTAATCAAATGTCAAAATAACAGCAGTTTGTCAAGATCTAGTGCCATGAATTTGGCCAAAGGAACTTCAGAAACTTGAGAATCAGATAACAATGTTAACTTAATCAGATAACTTTTTTCCCCTTTTATAAGTCAAAGTAATTGCTGAGTGTAAAGGAACCTGATATTCTTACTCTGTGTGTAGGGATCAGGGAGTCACTTTATATATGTAAGGTTAAATGAATTCTTGCACCTGGGTTTTGTGTGTGTGTCTGTGTGTGTGTGTGTGTGTGTGTGTGTGTGTGTGTGTGTGTGTGTGTGTGTGTGTGTGTGAGAGAGAGAGAGAGAGAGAGAGGAGCAGAGCAGATAAATGTCTGGAAGTGTGTGGCTGTTGTGTTAGTGTAAGTAAGTAAAGTAAGTAAAATACATTTATATAGCACTTTTCACAGGCACAAGCCACAAAGTGCTTTACAACGTCAAGTGTGTCAACGTGCCGACTGTAGCATCTAATCGGCATGCTACAGTCACGCTGTACACCAGAATTCTTTCTCTTTCTATCTCCATCTTCTTTTTTCCTGTCTTTTCTGTCTGTATTTTCTTTCTCTTTCATTCTATCGGGAATATTCTCTGTGTGTCTGGGTAAGTGCTACCTCTGTGTGTATTTGCATTGTAATTGTACTTATTTATATTTGTGTGTGTTTGTGTGTGTGTGTGTGTGCGTGTGCGTGTGTGTGTGTGTATCTGGCTGGGCGGTGTGTGTGTATCATGTGTGTGTCTTTGTGAATAAGTAGGAGTGGAATATAAAAAATCCACACATCTAATGTCACACACACACACACACACACACACACACACACACACACACACACACACACACACACACACACACACGGTTTGCCCTTGTAACAGAGGATAGCCGTGTCCTTGTAAGTGGAAAATAAATAATAAATGGAAGATGTCTGATAAAAGCAAGAAGACAGAGGCAGAAAGAAAGAGAAGCAGAAAGAGAGAGAGACTGAAAGAGAGAGAGGCAGAAAGAGTGAGAGGCAGAAAGACTTTTTATCTCATGATTCTCTTCCATCTTCTCCCCATCTGTTATTGCCGTCAGTGCCGTCAGGTTGCCATGGTGTTCTGTAGCAGTTTCTGTTTTGCTTGCATGCGTGTGTGACCCAGTTTTATGCACCCCAACACCCCCCACCCTACCCCCAACAGACCCCCCCCCCCCCCACCCACTCCACCCCAACTCCGCCCCCTCAGCTGGGAGCCCCTCCCCCAGCCTTCACAGCGACGGGCAGAGGTGGGGACGAATACGTTATCCACAGACACCCACCATCTAACATATCTGTAGGTGATCTGACAGATTGAAGGGAAATAAATATTTGTTTTTAATGTCTCTGTTTTTACATGATATACGTTTACCCGCAATACCTGAGTTATTTTATTTCCATATACCATATGTTTTCTGATAGATAGAATTAAACATTAAAATCTGTAGTTCATAAATGTCTGACTGTAAT
The DNA here is from genome assembly GCF_052324685.1 of Brachyhypopomus gauderio. Lineage (NCBI taxonomy): Eukaryota > Metazoa > Chordata > Actinopteri > Gymnotiformes > Hypopomidae > Brachyhypopomus > Brachyhypopomus gauderio. The sequence goes on from NW_027506869.1 coordinate 2,650,409, forward strand.
ATTCAGCTACATTAATTCGTTTTTGAAACAGAAAATCAGACAAAGAAGGAAATCACAGTAAATTACAGTTTTCCTCAATTGTTTAGATGCATATTTCAGATCCTTAACCTAATTCTGTAAACCATGCTGCAAAAACTCAAAGCATTAATGTAGGATTTCATCTTAGATCATTTCATGCACCATTTAATTTCTCATCGTTTTCATACAAAATGGACAATGGACAAAAATGACTAAAAATCCTTTTTTGCAAAACATTAAAAGCATTTGTGATTGGAAAGATCCACATGTGTGATTGTGTAGTAATACCCAGTCATCCAGGAGGGTGTTTGTGTGTGTGATTGTATAGTAATTACTCCAAACACCAGACATACTATACAATGTATATATGGGATTCCTTTTGAAAAGAATAATAGAAAAGTGAAAATAGAAAAATGAAGGACCGCTGAAACTTTGCACTAATCTTGTACTAATGGTGAAACTTTGCACTTCAGAGTTCTTTCACACTTAGATTATATTTAGCATTCAGTGTGAAGAAAGTCAGGTCGCAGGTCACGGAGCCCCTGTAGTCATGCTGGGTTGGCGTGGTGACGTAGCAGGTCAGCGTGGTTACGTAGCAGTGTGGTGGCGTAGCAGGGTGATGGCGTAGCAGGGTGGTGGTGTAGCAGGGTGGTGACGTAGCAGGGTGGTGGCGTAGCAGGGTGGTGATGTAGCAGGGTGGTGATGTAGCAGGGTGGTGGCGTAGCAGGGTGGTGGCGTAGCAGGGTGATGGCGTAGCAGGGTGGTGGTGTAGCAGGGTGGTGACGTAGCAGGGTGGTGGCGTAGCAGGGTGGTGATGTAGCAGGGTGGTGATGTAGCAGGGTGGTGATGTAGCAGGGTGGTGATGTTGCAGGGTGGTGGCGTAGCAGGGTGGTGGCGTAGCAGGGTGGTGATGTAGCAGGGTGGTGGCGTAGCAGGGTGGTGATGTAGGCCGGTGTGCTGCTGTCTCAGAGAACACTGCTAACCTCCATGTTCTACTGACTCATAGCTGAGAACGAAAGGACCGAGACCTCACATACAAACCACATGGTTATGTTGGGTCTCACCACTCTAATCTGGCCAGGAAATGGTTTGATGCCCATTGTGAGTGGAGATCACTCCACCATAATCACCGTTTCTCAACACGACTGTAATGTTCTTCCTTTCATTAAAATTGCTACATGAATATGAATATATGAATACTGTAAGTTTTATTTCCACATTTGTATGTGAGGGACAATTTTTTTATAATGGTGAGAACACCAATTGTCAGTAGTCAGTTCAATATATATATGTCACGGTGAGGCGGCCCCCTACCGGCCGCCTCCGTCCACAGCGGCTGTTGTTGTTGTTTTGTTGCGTTGTGTGCGTCCCTCAGGTGGGCGGAACCCGTGATCCGTCTCACCTGAGGGTCGTTTGTTTGCCTATATATGTCTTGTCTTTGTACCAGTTGACTGCTGGTCATTATATCCTTGATTTGGATCTATTGCACGAGTTTTTGGTTTGCGCACTTTCTATTAAACCTTCCATTTTCCCTGAGACTTGGCGTGATCGCTTCCTTTTTAGTTCGCACACCCTGCCCGTCACAATATATATATATCACTGGCCACTTTATTAGGTACACCTTGCTAGTACTGGGTTGCTAGTATTGGGTACTTTTGCCTTCAGAACTGCCTTAATCCTTTGTGGCATAGATTCAACAAGGTACTGGAAACATTCCTCAGAGAGTCTGGTCCATATTGACATGATAGCATCACACAGTTGCTGCAGATTTGTCGACTGCACATCCATGATGTGAATCTCCTGTTCCACCACATCCCAAAGGTGCTCAATTGGATTGAGATCTGGTGACTGTGGAGGCCATTCGAGTACAGTGAACTCATTGTCGTGTTCAATAAAGCAGTCTGAGATGATTTGCGCTTTATGACATGGTGTGTTATCATGCTGGAAGTAGCCATCAGAAGATGGGTACACTGTGGGTATAAAGGGATGGACATGATCAGCTACAATACTCAGATAGGATGTGGCATTGACACGATGCTCAATTGGTACTAATGGGCCCAAAGTGTGCCAGGAAAATATCCCCCACACCATTGTACCACCAGCCTTAACTGTTGATACAAGGCAGGATGGATCCATGCTTTCATGTTGTTTACACCAAATTCTGACTCTACCATCCGAATGTTGCAGCAGAAATTGAGACTCATACAACCAGGCAACGTTTTTCCAATCTTCTACTGTTCAATTTTGGTGAGCCTATGTGAATCAGTTTCCTGTTCTTAGCTGACAGTAGTGGCACCCGGTGTGGTCTTCTGCTGCTGTAGCCCATCCGCCTCAATGGTCGATGTGTTGTGCATTCAGAGATGCTCTTCTGCGTGCCTCGGTTGAGACGACTGGTTATTTGAGTTACTGTTGCCGTTCTATCAGCTCGAACCAGTCTGGCCATTCTCCTCTGGCATCAACAGCCATGCCACGTTCAAAGTCACTTAAATCACCTTTCTTCCCCATTCTGATGCTCGTTTTGAACTGCAGCAGATCGTCTTGGCCATGTCTACATGCATTGAGTTGCTACCATGTGATTGGCTGATTCGACATTTGCGTTAATGAGCAGTTGGACAGGTGAACCTAATAAAGTGGCCGGTGCATGTATATATATGCGTAACATTTATGACATCAGTGTCTACACTGGATCATTGGACCACTTCATTGGGTGACAGTGTTGTAGTGATTCACTGACTCTGTGCTTTGAGTTATGGAGAGTTTCATGTCCTTGTGCACATGTGATACTGGTAGAAGCACTTTTACTGGTGCAGAAAGGGAGAATAGTGCTGAGTGCTGAGATTACAGTTCCAGAAATGCATGTCAGAGATTGAGAGAAACTGAAATATTGCACGTGCCAGTGTTGGATGTGTCTGAAATTCCATTATGTCTGTTCCATGTTAGCTGAGCTTGTTAAGGACTGTTTGGAGAATAAACCTTTTCAGTTAGAGTAGGCATCCCCACCGAGCGTAATGGTAGCTGGCTGATCGACTGGTTTGTGATTGACTGGATATTGATCGGGCAGAGGAGCATGTGTTGAGCTTCATGTGTGTCGACGTGACTTAGTCTGATTGATCCCTGATGGACCAGCTCGTTCAGTCAGAGCACTTGAGCCAATGTCTGTGCTTTATAATGCAGGGATCAAAGCAGGTGATTTGGCATTATGATGCGGAGGGACAGTGCGGGATGGTGGGAGTGAGGGAGAGAGGGAGGGAGGGAGAGAGGGAGGGAGGGAGGGAGAGAGGGAGAGAGGGTGCTTGGTGGAGGCTGTTGGACAGTCCGGTGGCCTGCGTGACGGCAGGATGACAAATCGCACTGTGAGCGGGAGAGGAGAGAGAAGGGCGGGAAGAAGAAGAGATGAAAGATGAGAAGATGGAGGTGAGAAGAGGAAAGGAGGAGAGTGGGCTGTAAAGGATGAGCTGGGGGAGGAGTCTGAAGTCAGGGGGAGGAGAGTGGGCTGGGGTGGATGACCTGGGGGAGGAGTCTGAAGTCAGGGGGAGGAGAGTGGGCTGGGGTGGATGACCTGGGGGAGGAGTCTGAAGTCAGGGGGAGGAGAGTGGGCTGTAAAGGTTGAGCTGGGGGAGGAGTCTGAAGTCAGGGGGAGGAGAGTGGGCTGGGGTGTATGAGCTGGGGGAGGAGTCTGAAGTCAGGGGGAGGAGAGTGGGCTGGGGTGTATGAGCTGGGGGAGGAGTCTGAAGTCGGGGGGAGGAGAGTGGGCTGGGGTGGATGAGCTGGGGGAGGAGTCTGAAGTCAGGGGGAGGAGAGTGGGCAGGGGTGGTTGAGCTGGGGGAGGAGTGAAGTCAGGGGGAGGAGAGTGGGCTGGGGTGGATGAGCTGAGGGAGGAGTCTGAAGTCAGGGGGAGGAGAGTGGGCAGGGGTGGTTCAGCTGGGGGAGGAGTCTGAAGTCAGGGGGAGGAGAGTGGGCAGGGGTGTATGAGCTGGGGGAGGAGTCTGAAGTCGGGGGGAGGAGAGTGGGCTGGGGTGGATGACCTGGGGGAGGAGTCTGAAGTCAGGGGGAGGAGAGTGGGCTGGGGTGGATGACCTGGGGGAGGAGTCTGAAGTCAGGGGGAGGAGAGTGGGCTGTAAAGGTTGAGCTGGGGGAGGAGTCTGAAGTCAGGGGGAGGAGAGTGGGCTGGGGTGTATGAGCTGGGGGAGGAGTCTGAAGTCAGGGGGAGGAGAGTGGGCTGGGGTGTATGAGCTGGGGGAGGAGTCTGAAGTCGGGGGGAGGAGAGTGGGCTGGGGTGGATGAGCTGGGGGAGGAGTCTGAAGTCAGGGGGAGGAGAGTGGGCAGGGGTGGTTGAGCTGGGGGAGGAGTGAAGTCAGGGGGAGGAGAGTGGGCTGGGGTGGATGAGCTGAGGGAGGAGTCTGAAGTCAGGGGGAGGAGAGTGGGCAGGGGTGGTTCAGCTGGGGGAGGAGTCTGAAGTCAGGGGGAGGAGAGTGGGCAGGGGTGGTTCAGCTGGGGGAGGAGTCTGAAGTCAGGGGGAGGAGAGTGGACTGGAGAGGATGAGCTGGGGGAGGAGTCTGAAGTCAGGGGGAGGAGAGTGGGCAGAGGTGGTTGACCTGGGGGAGGAGTCTGAAGTCAGGGGGAGGAGAATGGGCTGGGGTGTATGAGCTGGGGGAGGAGTCTGAAGTCGGGGGAGGAGAGTGGGCTGGGGTGGATGAGCTGGGGGAGGAGTCTGAAGTCGGGGGAGGAGAGTGGGCTGGGGTGTATGAGCTGGGGGAGGAGTCTGAAGTCGGGGGAGGAGAGTGGGCTGGGGTGTATGAGCTGGGGGAGGAGTCTGAAGTCGGGGGAGGAGAGTGGGCTGGGGTGTATGAGCTGGGGGAGGAGTCTGAAGTCGGGGGAGGAGAGTGGGCTGGGGTGTATGAGCTGGGGGAGGAGTCTGAAGTCGGGGGAGGAGAGTGGGCTGGGGTGTATGAGCTGGGGGAGGAGTCTGAAGTCGGGGGAGGAGAGTGGGCTGGGGTGTATGAGCTGGGGGAGGAGTCTGAAGTCGGGGGAGGAGAGTGGGCTGGGGTGTATGAGCTGGGGGAGGAGTCTGAAGTCGGGGGAGGAGAGTGGGCTGGGGTGGATGAGCTGGGGGAGGAGTCTGAAGTCGGGGGAGGAGAGTGGGCTGGGGTGTATGAGCTGGGGGAGGAGTCTGAAGTCAGGGGGAGGAGAGTGGGCTGGGGTGGATGAGCTGGGGGAGGAGTCTGAAGTCGGGGGAGGAGAGTGGGCTGGGGTGGATGAGCTGGGGGAGGAGTCTGAAGTCAGGGGGAGGAGAATGGGCTGGGGTGGATGAGCTGGGGGAGGAGTCTGAAGTCGGGGGAGGAGAGTGGGCTGGGGTGGATGAGCTGGGGGAGGAGTCTGAAGTCGGGGGAGGAGAGTGGGCTGGGGTGTATGAGCTGGGGGAGGAGTCTGAAGTCGGGGGAGGAGAGTGGGCTGGGGTGGATGAGCTGGGGGAGGAGTCTGAAGTCAGGGGGAGGAGAATGGGCTGGGGTGGATGAGCTGGGGGAGGAGTCTGAAGTCGGGGGAGGAGAGTGGGCTGGGGTGGATGAGCTGGGGGAGGAGTCTGAAGTCGGGGGAGGAGAGTGGGCTGGGGTGTATGAGCTGGGGGAGGAGTCTGAAGTCGGGGGAGGAGAGTGGGCTGGGGTGGATGAGCTGGGGGAGGAGTCTGAAGTCGGGGGAGGAGAGTGGGCTGGGGTGGATGAGCTGGGGGAGGAGTCTGAAGTCGGGGGAGGAGAGTGGGCTGGGGTGTATGAGCTGGGGGAGGAGTCTGAAGTCAGGGGGAGGAGAGTGGGCTGGGGTGGATGAGCTGGGGGAGGAGTCTGAAGTCGGGGGAGGAGAGTGGGCTGGGGTGGATGAGCTGGGGGAGGAGTCTGAAGTCAGGGGGAGGAGAATGGGCTGGGGTGGATGAGCTGGGGGAGGAGTCTGAAGTCGGGGGAGGAGAGTGGGCTGGGGTGGATGAGCTGGGGGAGGAGTCTGAAGTCGGGGGAGGAGAGTGGGCAGGGG